>NW_027598547.1:0-41603 GCF_964194155.1 Cetorhinus maximus
TGTACAGGCCTTTATTGTTCTTGTAGAGTTCCCAAAGCATGAGGAATTGCTGTTTTTTAAAAAAATAAATGCATTAAAACAAATATCGTCCCATTCCTTTAATTCGGTCAAGAAAACCCCTTTCACCTGCCCTTCTGGCCTCCATTGCTCTCGGTCTCAGCTCTTGGGCATCTTCACCTCAAGCCTGAAGCCACATCAAAGGCAAGTTGTCCACCAGCCTTTATTGGCAAAAGGATTGGAGTTTATCCGAGTACATTTGGAAAAGCTGCTGGTTGAGAGCACGCCTGGCACACGCTGCACACCTTTGCCCCCCTTACCCAAGGCCTTGGCATCAGCGGACTGGTCCCTGGGGATGAGAGGCGTCGTCCCATGAGGAGAGATCGAGTGGAATTGGCCGATTATTCCCTGGAGTGTAGCCGATTTTGAGGGGATCTCGTTGAAACTTGTAAAATCCTTAGAGAATGTGACAGGGTCAATGCTGATGGGCTGTTTAACAACCCCCCTCAACCGATTGGAGAGTCTCAAACACGGGGGCCCAGTCTCAGGGTGAGGGGTCGGCCATTTTGGACAGAGTTGAGAAACCTCTTCACTCGGAGAGTTGTGAATCTTTGGAATTCTGGGCCCAGAGGGTTGTGAATGCTCCATCGTTGACTGGATTCAAGATGGAGAGGGATAGATTTTTGGACTCTCAGGGATCTGGGGATAGTGCGGGAAAGTTTCGTTCTATCTTATTGAATAGCAGGGCAGGCTTGAGGGGCTGAATGGCCAGCTCCTGTTCCTATTTCCTGTTCAGATCAGGCGACACATCTCACCACAGTGACCGCCTGGCCCCAGATCAGTTAACCTTTGGGATAACAGGGCAGCCAGTCACTCACTCTGAAAAAACAAATAACAGACCTTCAGATAATCTCTCGCACACTCTCCCTATCTTCAGATAATCTCTCACTCTCGCACACTCTCCCTATCTTCAGATAATCTCTCTCACACACACTCCCTATCTTCAGATAATCTCTCTCTCACACACACTCCATATCTTCAGATAATCTCTCTCTCACACACTCTCCCTATCTTCAGATAATCTCTCTCTCACACACACACTCCCTATCTTCAGATAATCTCTCTCTCACACACTCTCCCTATCTTCAGATAATCTCTCTCACACACACTCTCCCTATCTTCAGATAATCTCTCTCTCGCACACTCTCCCTATCTTCAGATAATCTCTTTCTCTCGCACACTCTCCCTATCTTCAGATAATCTCTCTCACACACTCTCCCTATCTTCAGATAATCTCTCTCGCACACACTCTCCCTATCTTCAGATAATCTCTCTCTCGCACACACTCTCCCTATCTTCAGATAATCTCTCTCTCGCACACACTCTCCCTATCTTCAGATAATCTCTCTCACACACTCTCCCTATCTTCAGATAATCTCTCTCTCACACACTCTCCCTATCTTCAGATAATCTCTTTCTCTCGCACACTCTCCCTATCTTCAGATAATCTCTTTCTCTCGCACACTCTCCCTATCTTCAGATAATCTCTCTCACACACTCTCCCTATCTTCAGATAATCTCTCTCACACACTCTCCCTATCTTCAGATAATCTCTCTCGCACACACTCTCCCTATCTTCAGATAATCTCTCTCTCTCACACACTCTCCCTATCTTCAGATAATCTCTCTCTCACACACTCTCCCTATCTTCAGATAATCTCTCTCACACACTCTCCCTATCTTCAGATAATCTCTCTCACACACTCTCCCTATCTTCAGATAATCTCTCTCGCACACACTCTCCCTATCTTCAGATAATCTCTCTCTCTCACACACTCTCCCTATCTTCAGATAATCTCTCTCGCACACACTCTCCCTATCTTCAGATAATCTCTCTCTCTCACACACTCTCCCTATCTTCAGATAATCTCTCTCTCACACACTCTCCCTATCTTCAGATAATCTCTCTCTCACACACTCTCCCTATCTTCAGATAATCTCTCTCACACACACTCTCCCTATCTTCAGATAATCTCTCTCTCGCACACTCTCCCTATCTTCAGATAATCTCTCTCGCACACACTCTCCCTATCTTCAGATAATCTCTCTCACACACTAACCAGATAATCTCTCTCGCGCACACTCTAACTTCAGATAATCTCTCTCACTATCTTCAGATGATCACACTCACTCTCTACCTTCAGATAATATCTCACCCTCTATCTTCAGATAATCCCCCTCTCTCACACACACACTATTTGCAGATAATCTCTCACACGTTCTATCTTCAGGTAATCTCTTGGGGAGTTGGTGGGGGGGATCCTCTGATGAGGACAGTGTTCTGTGTGCCCAAACTGGGGGTGAGCAGGGAGATTTAGGGTTTCAATTACAGAACCAGGGGGCAGAACCTTCAAATGGGAGCCAGGCCTGTTCAAGGGTGATGTCAGGAAGCACATCTCACACACACACACAGGGGGGAGCGGGAATCTGGAACTCTCTCCCCCCCCCACACCCCCCCCACAAAAAAAAAGCTGTCGAGGTGGGGAAGGGGGTCAGTGAGAAATGTTAACTCTGAGATTTCTGTTGGATTAAGGGTTATGGAACCGAGGTGGCCAGATGGAGTTCAGGTACAGACCAGCCGCGACCTGGTTGAGTGACGGGACAGGCTGGAGAGGGGCTGAATGGCCTCCTCCTGTTCCCAATGCTGTTCAGACTGATCTGTCCACCCCCCCCAAAGCTAAAAAAAAAAACAAATACAGCACCTTCAGGTGGGGGGCAAGCTGGGTTTGTTCACCTTTTTTAAGAAGTACCTGTGATTCTGTGGGAACGCAATAACACCGATTCCTGTGAGTTGTCTTAAATTAAGCCGCTTTTATTCACAAGCTAAATATCACCCCGCCAGGAGGTCCTCACTGCAGCAGCGGCGTCCCGGCCCCTCGGCGTGCGTTCCTGGGCGCGTCTTTCCGTGCGAGACCCACGACCCTCCTCTACCACGATGACCCACGACCTCTGGGCCCCCACCCCCCGGGACGGGGTAAGTGGGCTCAACCTGCGAAGGCAAAGCAAGATCCCAGGCTGACCGATACCTATTACTGGTTGCGTACAGAGTGACCTTTCTCCTGTGCGTCTGTGTTTTTAAGGTTAGCTGCGAAGTATAAAGTCGCTCGACACGAGACACGTGGACACCATGTTAACCTTAACCTTTGAAAAATTTATCCACCTAGTCCCACTCTTCCCCCTTCTCCCCCCCACCCCACATCCCTGCTAATATCCCCCCTTCCAGTATTTATCCGATTCCCCCCCTTTTGAAAGTTCCTATTGAATCTGCTTCCGCCGCCCTTTCAGGCAGCACCTTCCAGATCACAACAACTCGCTGTGTAAATAAAAAACAAATTCTCCTCATCTCCCCCTCTGGTTCTTTCCCCGATTCTCTTCAATCTGTGTCCCCCTCTGGTTACTGACCCTCCTGCCCAGTGGAAACAGTTTCTCCTTATTTACTCTGTCCAAACCCCCCTTCCTGATTTTGAACGTCTCAATTCAATCTCCCCCTTAACCTTCTCCGCTCTAAGGAGAACAATCCCAGCTTCTCCCAGTCTCTCTGTTATTTTTCAGGCTGGTGCCCTGTTACTGGACACTGGCCTTTCGGCTTTGTTACCTGTCCTGGGCTCCTACACCCCTCCCTATCTCTGTAACCTCCTCCAGCCCCTACACCCCTCCCTATCTCTGTAACCTCCTCCAGCCCCTACACCCCTCCCTATCTCTGTAACCTCCTCCAGCCCCTACATCCCTCCCTATCTCTGTAACCTCCTCCAGCCCCTACACCCCTCCCTATCTCTGTAACCCCCTCCAGCCCCTACACCCCTCCCTATCTCTGTAACCTCCTCCAGCCCCCTACACCCCTCCCTATCTCTGTAACCTCCTCCAGCCCCTACACCCCTCCCTATATCTGTAACCTCCTCCAGCCCCTACACCCCTCCCTATCTCTGTAACCTCCTCCAGCCCCTACAACCCTCCCTATCTCTGTAACCTCCTCCAGCCCCTACACCCCCTCCCTATCTCTGTAACCTCCTCCAGCCCCTACACCCCTCCCTATCTCTGTAACCTCCTCCAGCCCCTACACCCCTCCCTATCTCTGTAACCTCCTCCAGCCCCCTACACCCCTCCCTATCTCTGTAACTTCCTCCAGCCCCTACACCCCTCCCTATCTCTGTAACCTCCTCCAGCCCCCTACACCCCTCCCTATCTCTGTAACCTCCTCCAGCCCCTACACCCCTCCCTATCTCTAACCTCCTCCAGCCCCTACACCCCTTCCTATCTCTGTCACCTCCTCCAGCCCCTACACCCCTCCCTATCTCTGTAACTTCCTCCAGCCCCTACACCCCTCCCTATCTCTGTAACCTCCTCCAGCCCCCTACACCCCTCCCTATCTCTGTAACCTCCTCCAGCCCCTACACCCCTCCCTATCTCTGTAACCTCCTCCAGCCCCCTACACCCCCTCCCTATCTGTGTAACCTCCTCCAGCCCCTACACCCCTCCCTATCTCTGTAACCTCCTCCAGCCTCCTACAACCCTCCCTATCTCTGTAACCTCCTTCAGCCCCTCCAACCCTCCGAGATCTCTGCGCTCCTCCAATTTCGACCTCTTGCCCATCCCCCCGATTCCCATCGCTCCACCATTGGCGGCCGGGCCTTCAGCTGCCTGGGGGGCCCTGAGCTCTGGAATTCCCTCCCTAAACCTCCTCTGTTTCTCTCTCTCTCACTCATTTCAGACGCTCCTTCAAACCGACCTCTGACCGAGTTTTTGGTTGTCAGTCTCTGACATCTCCTGTACGTGTCCTGGGGTCAAGTTTGCTTTATAACGCTGCTGTGAAGTAGCTTGGGGTGGTTATCTCGGCTTTAGGATGCTATCTAAATGCAAATTGGTGTTTTCCCCTTTGTGTGTGAAGATCAGGCTCATTTTAAGGTTCTGCCCCCTTGCTCTGGACTCCCCCCCACCAACCCATCCAAAGGAAACAGTTTCTCTCCATCGCCTCCATCAAATCCTTTTAATCCCAGGATTGAAGAAAATATTGCGGATGCTGGAGACCTGGAATAAAAACAGGGAATGCCAGAGAAACGCCTTATTCTTGTTTCAATGATGTGCTCTCTCAGAGCGCTGACCCTTGTCCTGCTATTAACACCTTCTGCTTTCTTTTACGCCGCTATCAGCGCCTACTCTAGTCTTTAACACCACCATTAGCACTCGCTTTCTCCTGTGTCCATGACATCTTTGTCGGTCTCTCCTGAGCCCCGATCCCTCACCTTCTACTTTGCTCCACCCCCCCTCTCAAACAGTGTAACATCCATCACCTCTCTACCTCTCTTCAGCTCCGAAGAAGAGTCACACGGACTCGAAACGTGAAACCTTTTAACCTTAAACGTTTTCATTCCGGTGCTAGAAGCCTTGAAACATTCCCCTTGTCCAGAGCAGTAAATCCACGGCAATATTTACCTGGCAGGAATAGCAGGAATGTGTCCACCTCTACGAAGCCCTCAAAGGTCCTAGGACGGAACAGAAAGGGGGATCTGTTAGGGTTGTTTCTGCAGCATTGCTGTCTCCATGACCTGCCCTCCCCAGTCTGCTGGACATGGCCTGAGCCTGTCTCAACTGGACTTTGAGTGAGGCATTGGGGGATCTAGCTCCTTGGGACTGACCCCCACCAGCTTGGGACTGGTTTGGCTGTCTTATTGGCCCCAAGATACCCCAGTGCTTGCAGTGCCCACCAGATGTGCTAGGCCCCAGTGTAGTGCTGTTCCATCGCACACTCCCTCCCCAGGCCCCAGTGTAGTGCTGTTCCATCGCACACTCCCTCCCCAGGCCCCAGTGCAGCACTGGGTATCGCACACTCCCTCCCCAGGCCCCAGTGCAGCACTGGGTATTGCACACTCCCTCCCCAGGCCCCAGTGCAGTGCTGGGCATCGCACACTCCCTCCCCAGGCCCCAGTGTAGCACTGGGTATCGCACACTCCCTCCCCAGGCCCCAGTGTAGCGCTGGGTATCGCACACTCCCTCCCCAGGCCCCAGTGTAGCGCTGGGTATCGCACACTCCCTCCCCAGGCCCCAGTGTAGCACTAGGTATCGCACACTCCCTCCCCAGGCCCCAGTGTAGCACTGGATATCACACACTCCCTCCCCAGGCCCCAGTGTAGCACTAGGTATCGCACACTCCCTCCCCAGGCCCCAGTGTAGCACTGGATATCTCACACTCCCTCCCCAGGCCCCAGTGCAGTGCTGGGTATCGCACACTCCCTCCCCAGGCCCCAGTGTAGCACTGGATATCACACACTCCCTCCCCAGGCCCCAGTGCAGTGCTGGGTATCGCACACTCCCTCCCCAGGCAGCATAGGCTGCGCTAGGCCTCAGTATAACGCAGAGCTGGGAATGCTCCCTCAACCGGGTGCGCTGGGCTTGGAGCAGCCCCGGGAATGGGAAGCAGGTGTCCCAAGCCTGCTGCCTCCCCATTTATCCATTCTAGGCCTACGGAAAACCTCCCCCACCCTTCACCCTCACCCGGGCACCACCGTACCAGACAGCCAAAGAAATTGCGGGAAATGCAGGGTTGAAATGAAGCCGGAAATTGAATATTGCCCCCTCCCTCCCCACCCCCAGGGCAATCCAAGGGGTTGGGGTGAGGAGGCGGGGGTGGGGGGTGACCCTTACCCTCTTGGGTGTTGATCTGCTCGGTGCAAAGGGCGGTGGTCTCAGGTACTCCTCTGGGACCCTCTCGTAGAGATTCTCGGCCTGGTGAGGCTCGGTTGCCGGGGGGGCGCGCCCGGGCCTGGTGGCTGGGGGAGGCCTCGCCGCCGGCTCGGGCCTGCCGGGCGCAGGCCGAGGGCAGGGTCCGTAGGCCGGGTCGTCCATCTCGTAGCCGCCCCTGGCCGGGCCGCCAGCGCCGGGGAGGGGGAGGCCGAGGCTTCGGCGGGCGGGCTGGGCGTAGGTGGGCGGAGGGCTGGGGGGGAGGGGGAGGAGGAGGGGGAGAGGGGAGGGCCAGCCGGGGGGGGCCGTGGGCTGCGGCGGCCGGGGCGGGAGGTCGGGGGTCGCGGGCGCGCCCTTGGTGGGGGCGGGGCAGTACAGGTTGCCGCGCCTGGCCTGCTGGAGGTCGAGCTCCGAGTAGACGTGGTGGAGCCCTCGCCCGCAGGCCCGGGTCAGGCGCTCGTCCTCCGCCCCGTCGCGGGGGTCGGCGTAGGTGTGCGTCGTCTCCAGGGCAGTGCTGGGCCTCGGCCCGGGCTCTGTGTAGATGTGCCGCTTGGCCTTGTTGACCCGGGCGTAGGTCGGGGCCTCCTGGCTGGGCTGGTCAGGACCGACTCCCTCCTCTGCAGGGCAGGAGCTCCGACTCTTCCTCGAGGCGTCTCTCGCCGACGTCCGGGCCTCCGGGATCTGCCAGGGTGCAAGAAGACACGGTTAGGAAACGGGCAGCGCCCTCCTGGTAAACGTGATGCCGACCCCCCCACCCGCCCCCGGCATCTCAGTGTGGCCCCCGCACCCTCAACTGGAGTCACACGGTTAGAAACGTGGCTCCTATCCCACCTCATCGGCTGGGCTCCTGTAGCAAGAATATCGACAGCTTCTGCAGCTGCCATAGGCCCTCATTCAGCTCAGCCTGTCCCCCGCAGGCCCCGTGACCTCAGCCTGTCCCCCGCAGGCCCCGTGACCTCAGCCTGTCCCCCGCAGGCCCCGTGACCTCAGCCTGTCCCCCGCAGGCCCCGTGACCTCAGCCTGTCCCCCGCAGGCCCCGTGACCTCAGCCTGTCCCCCGCAGGCCCCGTGACCTCAGCCTGTCCCCCGCAGGCCCCGTGACCTCAGCCTGTCGCCCGCAGGCCCCGTGACCTCAGCCTGTCCCCCGCAGGCCCCGTGACCTCAGCCTGTTCCCTACAGGCCCCGTGACCTCAGCCTGTCCCCCGCAGGCCCCGTGACCTCAGCCTGTCCCCCGCAGGCCCCGTGACCTCAGCCTGTCCCCCGCAGGCCCCGTGACCTCAGCCTGTCCCTCGCAGGCCCCGTGACCTCAGCCTGTCGCCCGCAGGCCCCGTGACCTCAGCCTGTCCCCCGCAGGCCCCGTGACCTCAGCCTGTCCCCCGCAGGCCCCGTGACCTCAGCCTGTCCCCCGCAGGCCCCGTGACCTCAGCCTGTCCCCCGCAGGCCCCGTGACCTCAGCCTGTCCCCCGCAGGCCCCGTGACCTCAGCCTGTTCCTCGCAGGCCCCGTGACCTCAGCCTGTCGCCCGCAGGCCCCGTGACCTCAGCCTGTCCCCCGCAGGCCCCGTGACCTCAGCCTGTCCCCCGCAGGCCCCGTGACCTCAGCATGTCGCCCGCAGGCCCCGTGACCTCAGCCTGTCCCCCGCAGGCCCCGTGACCTCAGCCTGTCGCCCGCAGGCCCCGTGACCTCAGCCTGTCCCCCGCAGGCCCCGTGACCTCAGCCTGTCCCCCGCAGGCCCCGTGACCTCAGCCTGTTCCCTACAGGCCCCGTGACCTCAGCCTGTCGCCCGCAGGCCCCGTGACCTCAGCCTGTTCCCTACAGGCCCCGTGACCTCAGCCTGTTCCCTACAGGCCCCGTGACCTCAGCCTGTCCCCCGCAGGCCCCGTGACCTCAGCCTGTCCCCCGCAGGCCCCGTGACCTCAGCCTGTTCCCTACAGGCCCCGTGACCTCAGCCTGTTCCCTACAGGCCCCGTGACCTCAGCCTGTCGCCCGCAGGCCCCTTGACCTCAGCCTGTTCCCCTATGGGCCCCTTGACCTCAGCCTGTTCCCTACAGGCCCCGTGACCTCAGCCTGTCCCCCGCAGGCCCCGTGACCTCAGCCTGTCCCCCGCAGGCCCCGTGACCTCAGCATGTCGCCCGCAGGCCCCGTGACCTCAGCCTGTCCCCCGCAGGCCCCGTGACCTCAGCCTGTCGCCCGCAGGCCCCGTGACCTCAGCCTGTCCCCCGCAGGCCCCGTGACCTCAGCCTGTCCCCCGCAGGCCCCGTGACCTCAGCCTGTTCCCTACAGGCCCCGTGACCTCAGCCTGTCGCCCGCAGGCCCCGTGACCTCAGCCTGTTCCCTACAGGCCCCGTGACCTCAGCCTGTTCCCTACAGGCCCCGTGACCTCAGCCTGTCCCCCGCAGGCCCCGTGACCTCAGCCTGTCCCCCGCAGGCCCCGTGACCTCAGCCTGTTCCCTACAGGCCCCGTGACCTCAGCCTGTTCCCTACAGGCCCCGTGACCTCAGCCTGTCGCCCGCAGGCCCCTTGACCTCAGCCTGTTCCCCTATGGGCCCCTTGACCTCAGCCTGTTCCCTACAGGCCCCGTGACCTCAGCCTGTCCCCCGCAGGCCCCGTGACCTCAGCCTGTCGCCCGCAGGCCCCGTGACCTCAGCCTGTCCCCCGCAGGCCCCGTGACCTCAGCCTGTCGCCCGCAGGCCCCGTGACCTCAGCCTGTCCCCCGCAGGCCCCGTGACCTCAGCCTGTCCCCCGCAGGCCCCGTGACCTCAGCCTGTTCCCTACAGGCCCCGTGACCTCAGCCTGTCGCCCGCAGGCCCCGTGACCTCAGCCTGTTCCCTACAGGCCCCGTGACCTCAGCCTGTTCCCTACAGGCCCCGTGACCTCAGCCTGTCCCCCGCAGGCCCCGTGACCTCAGCCTGTCCCCCGCAGGCCCCGTGACCTCAGCCTGTTCCCTACAGGCCCCGTGACCTCAGCCTGTTCCCTACAGGCCCCGTGACCTCAGCCTGTCGCCCGCAGGCCCCTTGACCTCAGCCTGTTCCCCTATGGGCCCCTTGACCTCAGCCTGTTCCCTACAGGCCCCGTGACCTCAGCCTGTCCCCCTACAGGCCCCGTGACCTCAGCCTGTTCCCTACGGGCCCCGTGACCTCAGCCTGTTCCATACAGGCCCCGTGACCTCAGCCTGTTCCCTACAGGCCCCGTGACCTCAGCCTGTTCCCCTATGGGCCCCTTGACCTCAGCCTGTTCCCTACAGGCCCCATGACCTCAGCCTGTCCCCCTACAGGCCCCGTGACCTCAGCCTGTTCCCTACGGGCCCCGTGACCTCAGCCTGTTCCCTACAGGCCCCGTGACCTCAGCCTGTTCCCTACAGGCCCCGTGACCTCAGCCTGTTCCCTACAGGCCCCGTGACCTCAGCCTGTCCCCCGCAGGCCCCGTGACCTCAGCCTGTCGCCCGTAGGCCCCGTGACCTCAGCCTGTTCTTACAGGCCCTGTGACCTCAGCCTGTCCCCCGCAGGCCCCGTGATCTCAGCCTGTTCTTACAGGCCCTGTGACCTCAGCCTGTTCCCTACGGGCTCCGTGACCTCAGTCTGTTCCCTAAAGGCCACGTGACCTCAGCCTCTCACCCTGTGGGCCCCTTGGAGACAGTCTTACCCACGTGACTGACCCCGGGGGATGAACCCTGCTGCACAGGGTGATGGGGTTATGGAGGACGCTGCCTGGGCTCTGGGAATATCCGATACTGTTCCTGAAGTCACCCCGAGCTCTGCATAGAACGGAAAACACAAACGTTCTCGTCACCTCCTGATAGGTGGCTTCGTGCAGTGTGACCTTCGCTGCCCAGTGCTGGGGGTCGTGCGTGACCTTGGGGTCAAAGGCCGTCGCTCCCGGTAACGAGGTGGATCCTGCCCCATCCTCCGGCGCGTTGGGAGCGACACCGGCAGTGGGTCCTCCTCCTCCCGCCTCACAGGCACCCGGCCTCCTCCTCCGGATCCTGTCGATATCCTCGTAAAGTTTATCAGGAACCTGGGGACAGGGACAAGGATAAACCCACACGTCACCAAGTCTCCAGTACAGAATCAGGCCATTCGGCCCCTCTTCTCCGTGTTGGTGTTTCTGCCCCACACGAGCCTCCTCCCACCCCCCTCTCCCTCTCACCCCATCCCCATATCCTTCTATTCCTCTCCCCCTCATGTGTTTATCCAGCTTCCCCCCCCCCTTCAATCCATCTCTGCGATTCACCTCAACCACTCCCCGTGGGAGCGAGTCCCACATTCTCCCCGCTCCCCGTGGGAGCGAGTCCCACATTCTCCCCGCTCCCCGTGGGAGCGAGTCCCACATTCTCCCCACTCTCTGGGTAAAGATGTTTCTCCTGAATTCCCCATCGGATTTATCAGTGACTGTCTGATATTTAATACGCGGTGGCCCTCAAAGTCATCCAGTGTAACTCAATGACACCCAGTGACATCCCAGTTACTCAAGGACATCCAGTGATACCCAGTGAGGCTTAAGGACATCCAGTGATACCCAGTGAGGCTCAAGGGCATCCAGTGATCCCCAGTGAGGCCCAGGGACATCCAGTGATACCCAGTGAGGCTCAAGGGCATCCAGTGATCCCCAGTGAGGCTCAAGGACATCCAGTGACAACCAGTGATTGAAAGTCTCACACAGTTGCACCCGATGACTCTCAGTGAATCTTAAAGACAACCAGTAACTCTCACTGGCCCTCAAAGACAATCAGTGACGCCAGTGACATAAGAACATAAGAAATAGGAACAGGAGGAGGCCATTCGGCCCCTCGAGCCTGCCCCACCATTCAATAAGATCATGGCTGCTCTTCCTGTGTTTCGATTTCCACATTCCCAGCTACCCTCCAATAACCTTCAATTCCCTGGACGAACAAGAGTCTACCTACCTCCGCCTTCAAAATATTCAGTGACCCCCCTTCCACCACCTCCTGAGGCAGAGAGTTCCAAAGTCTCACAACCCTCGGAGAGAAAACAATTCTCCTCATCTCTGTCCTAAAAGGGCGACCCCTAATTTTAAAACAGTGACCCCCCCACCTCACCCACAAGAGGAAACATCCTTTCCACATCCACCTTGTCCAGGCCGTTCAGGATCTTATAAACTTCAATCAAATCACCCCTCACTCTTCGAAACTCCAGTGGAAACAAGCCCAGTCTGTCCAACCTTTCCTCATCAGACAACCCACTCATTCCAGGTATCAACCTAGTAAACCTCCTCTGAACCGCCTCCAATGCATTTACATCCTTCCTTAAATAAGGAGACCAAAACTGCACACAGTATTCGAGGTTCGGTCTCACCAATGCCCTGTATAACTGAAGCATAACACCCTTACTTTTATATTCAATCCCTCTCGTATTAAAGGATAGCGTTCCATTAGCCGCCTTAACTACCAGCTGTATCTGCATACTAACTTTTTGTGACTCATGTACTAGAACACCCAGATCCCTCTGCACCTCAGAATTCTGCAGCCGCCCTCCATTTAAGTAACACTCTGGTTTTTCATTCCTCCTGCCAAAGTGAACAACTTCACACTTTCCCAAGTTACACTCCATCTTCCAGATTTTATTCCCACATTCTCCCCCACTCCCCGTGGGAGCGAGTCCCACATTCTCCCCGCTCCCCATGGGAGCGAGTCCCACATTCTCCCCGCTCCCCGTGGGAGCGAGTCCCACATTCTCCCCGCTCCCCGCGGGAGCGAGTCCCACATTCTCCCCGCTCCCCGTGGGAGCGAGTCCCACATTCTCCCCGCTCCCCGCGGGAGCGAGTCCCACATTCTCCCCGCTCCCCGTGGGAGCGAGTCCCACATTCTCCCCGCTCCCCGCGGGAGCGAGTCCCACATTCTCCCCGCTCCCCGCGGGAGCGAGTCGCACATTCTCCCCGCTCCCCGCGGGAGCGAGTCCCACATTCTCCCCGCTCCCCGTGGGAGCGAGTCCCACATTCTCCCCGCTCCCCGCGGGAGCGAGTCCCACATTCTTCCCGCTCCCCGCGGGAGCGAGTCCCACATTCTCCCCGCTCCCCGCGGGAGCGAGTCCCACACTCTCCCCGCTCCCCGCGGGAGCGAGTCCCACATTCTCCACACTCTCTGGGTAAAGATGTTTCTCCTGAATTCCCCATCGGATTTATCAGTGACTGTCTGATATTTAATACGCGGTGGCCCTCAAAGTCATCCAGTGTAACTCAATGACACCCAGTGACATCCCAGTTACTCAAGGACATCCAGTGATACCCAGTGAGGCTTAAGGACATCCAGTGATACCCAGTGAGGCTCAAGGACATCCAGTGATACCCAGTGATGTTCAAGGACATCCAGTGATACCCAGTGAGGCCCAAGGACATCCAGTGATACCCAGTGAGGCTCAAGGACATCCAGTGACAACCAGTGATTGAAAGTCTCACACAGTTGCACCCGATGACTCTCAGTGAATCTTGAAGACAACCAGTAACTCTCACTGGCCCTCAAAGACAATCAGTGACGCCAGTGACATAAGAACATAAGAAATAGGAACAGGAGGAGGCCATTCGGCCCCTCGAGCCTGCTCTGCCGCTCAATAAGATCATGGCTGCTCTTCCTGTGTTTCGATTTCCACATTCCCATCCACCCCCCGATAACCTTCGATTCCCTGGACGAACAAGAATCTATCTACCTCCGCCTTCAAAATATTCAGTGACCCCCCTTCCACCACCTCCTGAGGCAGAGAGTTCCAAAGTCTCACAACCCTCGGAGAGAAAACAATTCTCCTCATCTCTGTCCTAAAAGGGCGATCCCTAATTTTAAAACAGTGACCCCCCCCCCTAGTTCTGGACTCACCCACAAGAGGAAACATCCTCTCCACGTCCACCTTGTCCAGGCCGTTCAGGATCTTGTAAACTTCAATCCAATCACCCCCCCCTCACTCTTCTAAACTCCAGTGGAAACAAGCCCAGTCTGTCCAACCTTTCCTCATAAGACAACCCACTCATTCCAGGTGTGAATCTAGTAAACCTCCTCTGAACTGCCTCCAATGCATTTACATCCTTCCTTAAATAAGGAGACCAAAACTGCACACAGTATTCGAGATGCAGTCTCACCAATGTCCTGTATAACTGAAGCACAACATCCTTACTTTTATATTCAATCCCTCTCGTAATAAAGGATAACATTCCATTAGCCTCCTTAATTACTTACTGTACCTGCATGCTAACTTTTTGTGACTCATGTACTAGAACACCCAGATCCCTCTGCACCTCAGAGTCCTGCAGCCACCCTCCATTTAAGTAACACTCTGGTTTTTCATTCCTCCTGCCAAAGTGAACAACTTCACACTTTCCCACGTTACACTCCATCTTCCAGATTTTATTCTCACTCACTCAGCCTATCTATATCCGTCTGCAACCTCCTCATGGCCTCTTCACAACATACTTTCCTACCTATCTTTGTGTCATCTGCAAATTTAGCTGCCATGTCTTCACTCCCCTTACCTAAGCCATTGATATAAATCATAAAAAGTTGAGGCCCCAGTACAGATCCCTGTGGGACGCCACTAGTCACATCCTGCCAATTGGAAAAGACCCATTTATACATACTCTCTGCTTTCTGCCAGCCAGCCAATCATCTATCCACTCTAATATGTTACCCCCTACACCACGAGCTTTTATTTTTCATAACAACCTTTGATGAGGCACCTTATCAAATGCCTTCTGGAAATCCAAGTAGAGCACGTCTACAGGTTCCCCTTTATCCACAGCGCATGTTACACCTTCAAAAAACCTCTAATAAACTGGTTAAACATGATTTCCCTTTCACAAACTCATGCTGACTCTTCCCGATTACCTTGAGTTCCTCTAAAGTGCCCAGCTATAACCTCCTTAATGATCGACTCTAACACCTTCCCCATGACAGATGTCAAGCTAACTGGCCTATAGTTTCCCGTTTCCTGCCTCCCTCCCTTTTTGAAGAGAGGAGTTATATTTGCTACTTTCCAGTCTGATGGAACCTTTTCCCAAACTAAGCAACTTTGGAAAATTAACCCCAATGCATCTACTCCCTCATTATCCACCTCTTTTAAGACCTGAGGATGAATTGACCTGGACCCGGAGACTTGTCAGCCCACAGCTCCATCAGTTTGCTCAGTACCATTCCCCAGTGATTGTAATTTCACCAAGTTCCCCTCTCTCCTCCACCTCCTGATTTACAGCTATTACTACTCTTCACTATAGTGAAGACAGAAGCAAAATATTTGATCATGTCATCTGCCATTTCCTTATTATCTACTATTAACTCTCCACTGTCACTCTCTAGAGGACCAACACTCACTTTATTTACTGTTTTCCTTTTTAAATACCTGTAGAAATTCTATTTTTACATTTCTAGCTAGCTTCCTCTCATACTCTAATCTCGTTCTCCTGATTAACCTTTTAGTCATTCTCTGCTGTTCGATATATTCTGACCGATCATTTGACTTGCTATTGCTCTTTGCACTGTGATATGTTTTATCCTTTGATGTTTTCCCTCACTTCTTTAGTTAACCATGGATGGTGGATCCTCCTCTTAGAATTTTTCTTTATAGTAGGAATAGACTTATTCTGAGTATTCTAAAATAGCCCCTTAATTGTCTGCCACTGCTTCTCTATCGATCTTTCCCCTAGTCTAGTATCTCAGTTCACTTTGGCCAGCTCAGCTTTCATGCCCACGCAGTTGCCCTTATTTAAGTTTAAAATACTAGCCTTAGACCCACTCTTCTCCCCTTCTGACTGGATGTAAAATTCAGTCATATAGTGGTCACTGCTACCTAGGGGTGTCTTTACTCTGAGGTCATTAGTTAACCCTAACAGATTACACAATACCAAGTCTAATATAACCTGTTCTCTGGCTGGTTCCAGAATGTGATGTTCACAAAACATCCAGGCTACTACTGACAATCTGATTTTTTCAGAACATAAGTAGATTAAAATCACCCATGATTACTGCTGTCCCTTTATCAAAAGCACAAAATATCCCTTCTTGTATACTTTGTCCTACATTCTGATTACTTTTAGACCACTCCCATTAGTGACTTCTCTCCCCTTCTATGCCTCAACTCCACCCAAATCGCTTCTACACCCTGATCTCCTAAACCAAGCTCATCTCTAACTATTGCACCAATGCCATCCTTGATTAACAGCGCTACCCCACCACCTTTCCCTAGCTTCCTATTCTTCTTGAATGTCATATACACCTCAATATTCAGGACCCAATCCTTCTCATCTTGCAGCCACGTCTCCATAATGGCCATCAGATCATATTTATTTACTTCAATGTGCGCTATCAACCCATTTACTTTGTTATGAATGCTATGCGCATTCAGATACAGAGCCTTTAGTTTTGTCTTTTTGTTCTCTTTGTAACATCCGATCTTGACTGTTGGTGTATTCTTCGGTTTTATCTCTCTGCCTCTTCCTGCATTTCTATGACCCACATTTCCCATATTTGCTATTATGGTCCCCTACCTTGAATCTACCCCTTGATTCATCACATCTACCCAAGCTTGATCCCTCACCACCCCCCCTTGTTTAGCTTAAAACCCTCTCTACTTCCCGAGTTATGCAATTCTCAAGAACACCAGTCCCAGCACGGTTCAGGTGTAGACCGTCCCAACAGTAATGCCCCCACGTTCCCCAGTACTGGTGCCAATGCCCCATGAACTGGAACCCGCTTCTCCCACCCCAGTCTTTGATCCACGCATTCGTCTCTCTAATTTGATTTGCCCTCTGCCAATTTGCACGTCTCAGGTAATAATCCGGAGATTATTACCTTTGAGATTCTGTTTCTTAATTTGGTACCTAACTCCCAATACTGACTACGCAGAGCCTCCTTCCTTGTCCTGCCTATGTCATTGGTACCTACGTGGACTATGACAACTGGATCCTCCCCCTCCCACTGCAAGTTCCTCTCCAGCCCTGAGGAGATGTCCCAAACCCTGGCACCGGGCAGGCAACACAGCCGCCTGGAGTCTCGCTCTTTGCTACAGAGATCAGTGCCAATCCCCTTTCACTATACTGTCCCCTAATACCACTACATTCCTGTTGGCTCCCTCTGGTTGAACAGCTTCCTGTACCATGGTGCCATGACCAGTCAGCTCATCCACCCTGCAGACCTCGCTTTCAGGTTGTGAGCACCTCAAACCTGTTTGACAATTGCAAAGTCTGAAGCTCCTCCGCTACTGTCTGCTCGGTCCCTTTACCCGCCTCACTCACGGTCACATCCTCCTGTCCCTCATCACTGACCAAAACAGACGATCCTACACTAAGAGGCCTGACCGTCTTCTGGAACAAAGTGTCCAAAGGGGCATTTCTCCCCCCCTCCCTGATGTTGCGCAGCGTCTGCAGTTCGGCTTCCCAGGTCGATAATCCTGATCCGGAATTCCTCTCGCTGCTTACACTTCCTGCAGACGTGTTTGTCCCGGATCACCTTGATGTCCAAAAGCGCCCACATTCCGCAGCTGCAACACTACACCTGCCCTGCCATTGTTACTTGTGTTATTTAGTCAAGCTAATTTAATTACTCACTTAATTAACTTAGAATAATTCCTATGTATGCAACACCTTTATCCCCTGTGCACTGAATTCCCATGTGAACCTAATTCGCTACCCACTCAGTCTCCGTCTCAATCCGGTGTAGTCGCCTGTCTCGTCGCGCACACCTTACTAATCACTGAAGTGGAGCGACATCCAGTGGTGTCCAGTGACACTCCGTCACCCAGGGAACACCCTGTGGAGCTTGACACCCACAGAGTCCCAGCAACACTCACAACACCCAGTGACTCCCACTGGCCGCCAGTAAGTGGGGCAGGGTTTCCGCGCCCAGTGCCGGGGCCCTTTCCTGTTTCCAGGGGTAACAGTCCCTCCCGCTCCCTGATTGGTGGGATTCTGCTGAATGGGGTGTGTCTGTCGATCGTCACCTCCTGATAGGCGGCATCGTCCAGTGTGGCCTTCGGTGCCCCTTCCGCGGCCCAGTGATGGGGGTCGCGTGTGACCTTGGGGTCAAAGGCCGTCGCTCCTGGTAACGAGGTGGATCCTGCCCCATCCTCCGGCGCGTTGGGAGTGACACCGGCAGTGGGTCCTCCTCCTCCTGGCTCACAGGCACCCGGCTTCCTCCTCCGGATCCTGTCGATATCCTCGTAAAGTTTATCAGGAACCTGGGGACAGGGACAAGGATAAACCCACACGTCACCATGTCTATAGCACAGAAACAGGCCATTCGGCCCCTCTGCTTCGTGCTGGTGTTTCTGCCCCACACAAGCCTCCTCCCACCCCCCTCTCCCTCTCACCCCATCAACATATCCTTCTATTCCTCTCTCGCTCATGTGTTTATCCAGCTTCCCCCCCCTTCAATCCATCTCTGCGATTCACCTCGACCACTCCCCGTGGGAGCGAGTCCCACATTCTCCCCACTCCCCGTGGGAGCGAGTCCCACATTCTCCCCGCTCCCCGTGGGAGCGAGTCCCACATTCTCCCCACTCCCCGCGGGAGCGAGTCCCACATTCTCCCTGCTCCCCGTGGGAGCGAGTCCCACACTCTCCCCACTCCCCGCGGGAGCGAGTCCCACATTCTCCCCACTCCCCGTGGGAGTGTGTCCCACATTCTCCCCACATTCTCCCCACTCCCTGTGGGAGCGAGTCCCACATTCTCCCCACTCCCTGTGGGAGCGAGTCCCACATTCTCCCCACTCTCTGGGTGAAGGAGTTTCTCCTCAATTCCCCATTGGATTTATTAGTGACTGTCTGATATTTAATACGCAATGGCCCTCAATGGCATTGTGAGGGACTAAGACCTGTATATTTTCTTTTATAAAATATATACAGATATGACCATTGCTATCTCTAAGAATTTAAAACTGGGCACAGACCGAACATGGCTGAACCTATGTCTGTCTGTGACCCTCGAACACAAAGAGCTACGGCAGCATCAGAAAAACTAGATTCACTAACAACCCCTAAGGGCTGCACAGACCAAATTCAGAGAGAGCTGTACAAAAGCCATCTGCAATTCATAACCCAGGCTGTCGAACAGGAGTCTGCTTGTCTGCTAAGACAAAGAACCCGCAACCTTCCTTTCAATTCGTAATGGTCGGGACACTTAACAATCTCAGGGGTCCAGACGAGGGATACATGTCCTTTGCCAAAGGCATTGTGAAAAGATGGGAATAACGTGACATCGGCCTCTGGCTGCTGGAACCATTCATATTGCCTTTGCTGAACTGCAAAGCCCAGTCTGCCATTTTGCCTACTAACTAGCAGCCTCACAGTCAAGGAGCTCTGGCCAAGGTTGAACACTTGGCCCCATCTACACTGCTTCTGCTGGAGATTCTGTACCATCACCTACCAGACTGAATCATCTCTGCATGCCTATCTCATCATGTGTAGTCAACACCACTGGAAAAATGAATTATCCAGCATCGGCTTTCAATCTGCCCACCACCGTGAAGGAATACCTCATTGAACTTTGATTCAGGACTCTGGAACTCAGGTGAAACAATGCTCCTTTTCTCTGTGGTCTCTGCACTGTAAACCTTTTTCTCTATCCCTCTTTTACTGTATGAATGTTGTGATCCTCCTCCCACGTTTTGAGTGCAAGTAAACTAACCCTTTGAGTTCATCCAATCGCGTTTGCTGTGGGGTTATTAATAGAAAATTGGATCGCACCAAAACCGAGGGGTTGGGAACTATGACATCGTTTACAGAGAGGGAAGCAAATCAAGAACACCTTTCTGTTTATGGAGGGGTGGCGAGAGGAGAAATTAATGCCATTTGAATTAACCCCCTCCTGCCCGTCACAGACACCCTGTGACATCCCAGTTGCTCAAGGACATCCAGTGACATTCAGTGACTCTTTGGCAACCTGCAGTGACTCCCAATGGCAACCGGTAACTCTGTCATCCAGTGACACACAGTTACACCCAGTGACGCTCCAGTGCATCTTAACAACAGCCAGTGATGCCCAGCAAGTCTCACTGGCTCTCAAGGGCAAGCAGTGACACCTCTGACACTCACTGACATCCAGGGATACCCAGTGACAGTGTTATCCAGTGACACTATGTCACTCAGCCACACCAAGTGACACTCGAGGTCCCCTGACACCTAGCAACACTCGCAACGCCCAGTGACATCCAGTGATGCCCAGTGACTCCCAGTGGCCGCCAGTAAGTGGGACAGGGTTTCCGCGGCCAGTGCCGGGGCCCTTTCCTGTTTCCAGGGGTAACAGTCCCTCCCGCTCCCTGATTGGTGGGATTCTGCTGAATGGGGTGTGTCTGTCGATCGTCACCTCCTGATAGGCGGCATCATCCAGTGTGGCCTTCGCTGCCGCCTCCGCTGCCCAGTGATAGGGATCGCCCGCGGCCTTGGGGTCAAAGGCCGTCGCTCCCGGTAACGAGGTGGATCCTGCGGGAATGACACTGGCAGTGGGTCCTCCTCCTCCCACCTCGCAGGCACCCGGCTTCCTCCTCCGGATCCTGTCGATATCCTCGTAAAGTTTATCAGGAACCTGGGGATAGGGACAAGGATGAATCTCACGTCATCAAATCTACAGCACAGAAACAGGCCATTCAGCCCCTCTGCTCTGTGCTGGCGTTTCTGCCCCACATGAGCCTCCTCCCACCCCCCTGTCCCTCTCCCCCCATCGATATATCCTTCTATTCCTCTCTCCCTCATGTGTTTATCCAGCTTCCCCTCCCTTCAATCCATCTCTGCGATTCACCTCGACCACTCCCCGTGGGAGCGAGTCCCACATTCTCCCCGCTCCCCGTGGGAGCGAGTCCCACATTCTCCCCCACTCCCCGTGGGAGCGAGTCCCACATTCTCCCCATGGGAGCGAGTCCCACATTCTCCCCGCTCCCCGTGGGAGCGAGTCCCACATTCTCCCCGCTCCCCGTGGGAGCGAGTCCCACATTCTCCCCGCTCCCCGTGGGAGCGAGTCCCACATTCTCCCCGCTCCCCATGGGAGCGAGTCCCACATTCTCCCCGCTCCCCGTTGGAGCGAGTCCTACATTCTCCCCGCTCCCCGTGGGAGCGAGTCCCACATTCTGCCCGCTCTCTGGGTGAAGGAGTTTCTCCTGAATTCCCTATTGGATGTATTAGTGACTTTCTTATATTTAATACACAGTGAGCCACAATGGCACTGTGAGTGACTAAGACCTCACGCTGTATATTACTGTTATAAAATATATGCAGATATGCCCATTGCTATTTCTAAAAATTTAAAACTGAGCACAGACCTAACATGGACGGACATATGTCTGTCTGGGACCTTTGAACAGAAGGAGCTACCTGGTAGTAACAGAGAAACCCGCACCTCGTTGTCTCTGAAAAGGCACTAATGACACATCAGGAGCCTGCATGGACCAAATTCAGAGAGAGCTGTACAAAGGCCATCTGCATTTCATAACCCAGGCTGGCCAACAGGATTCTGCTCGCCTGCTAAGACAAAGAGCCCTGCAACCTTCCTTTCAATTATTAATGTTTGGGACACTTAACAATCTCGGGGGTACAGACGAGAGATACATGTCCTTTGCCAAAGGCAGTGTGAAGAGGTGGGATTTGTGTGAAATGGATCTCTGGCTGGTGGAACAATTCATATTGCCTTGCTGAACTGCAAAACTCAGTCTGCCATTTTACCATCTAACTAGCAGCCTCACAGATAAGGAGCTCTGGCCCAGGTTGGAGACCTGGCCCCACATACACTGCTTCTCCTGGGAATTCTGTACCATTGCCTACACGACTGAATCATCTCTGCATGCCTATCTCACTGTGTGAAGTCAAAACTACAGGAAAAGTGAGTTATTCAGCATCGGTTTTCAACCCACTGACCTCCGTGAAGGAATACCTCGTTGGACTTTGATTCTGGACCCTGGACCCACATGCAACAACGGGCAGGATTTTACACACCTGCCCACTGCCGGGATCTTCTGGTCCTGCCACAAGTCCATGGACTTCTGGCTGGGCGCCACATCACCCACAGCGGGCACTGCCCAGGGGGTCAGAAGCTCCTGACCAATATTTTTTTTCTCTGTGGTCTCTGCACTGTAAACCTTTCTCTTCTCTATCCCTCTTTTACTGTATGACTGTTGTGATCCTCCTCCCACGTTTTGAGTGCAAATAAATTAACCCTCTGAGCTCATCCTACCTCAAGTTTGCTGTGAGGTTATTAATAGAAAATTGAATCACGCCAAAACCGAGGGGTTGGGAAGTACGGCACCATTTATAAAGAGGGAAAGAAATCAGAAACACCTTTCTGTTTATGGAGGGGTGGTGAGAGGAGAAATTAGTGCCATTTAAATTAACCTCCTCCTCTCCGTAATAGACACCCTGTGACAGCCCAGTTACTCAAGGACACCCAGTGATGCACAGTGAGATTTAATGGCATCCTGTGACATTCAGTGACACTTTGGTGCCACATACTGACTCCCAGTGACAACCAGTGGCTCTAAATGTCACCCAGTGACACCCAGCGAATCTTAAAGGCAGCCAGTGACGCCCATTAGCTCTCACTGACACTCATGGGCAAGCAGTGATGCCAGTGACACTCACTGACATCCAGAGATACCCAGTGACAATGACATCCAGTGACATTGTCACTCAGTGGCACCAAGTGGTGCTTGATGCCCACTGACACCCAGCAACACTCACAACACCCAGTGACTCCCACTGGCCGCCAGTAAGTGGGGCAGGGTTTCCGCGCCCAGTGCCGGGGCCCTTTCCTGTTTCCAGTGGTAACAGTCCCTCCCGCTCCCTGATTGGTGGGATTCTGCTGAATGGGGTGTGTCTGTCGATCGTCACCTCCTGATAGGCGGCATCGTCCAGTGTGGCCTTCGGTGCCCCTTCCGTTGCCCAGTGATGGGGATCGCGTGTGACCTTGGGGTCAAAGGCCGTCGCTCCTGGTAACGAGGTGGATCCTGCCCCATCCTCCGGCACGTTGGGAGTGACACCGGCAGTGGGTCCTCCTCCTCCCGCCTCACAGGCACCCGGCCTCCTCCTCCGGATCCTGTCGATATCCTCGTAAAGTTTATCAGGAACCTGGGGACAGGGACAAGGATAAACCACACGTCACCAAATCTCCAGCACAGAAACAGGCCATTCGGCCCCTCTGCTTCGTGCTGGTGTTCCTGCCCCACACGAGCCTCCTCCCACCCCCCTCTCCGTCTCCCCCCATCAACATATCCTTCTATTCCTCTCTCCCTCATGTGTTTATCCAGCTTGCCCCCCCCTTCAATCCATCTCTGCGATTAACCTCGACCACTCCCCGCGGGAGCGAGTCCCACATTCTCCCCGCTCCCCGTGGGAGTGAGTCCCACATTCTCCCCGCTCTCTGGGTAAAGAAGTTTCTCCTGAATTCCCCACTGGATGTGTTAGTGACTTTCTTATATTTAATACACTATGAGCCACAATGCCACTGTGATCCAATTTTCTACTAATAACCCCACAGCAAACTTGAGATAGGATGAACTCAGTGGGTTAGTTTATTGTTCACACACTCAAAATGCAAGAGGAGGGTGCTAACATTCATACAGTAAAAGCGGGATAGAGAAAAGAAAGGTTTACTTTCTCACGCTGTATATTTCTTTTATAAAATATATACAGATATGCCCACTGCTATCTCTAAAAATTTAAATCTGAGCACAGACCTAACATGGTTGAACCTATGTCTGTCTGTAACGCTCAAACAGATGGAGCTACCTGGCAGAACCAGAGAAATCCCCGCACCTCGTTACTTCTGAAGAGGCACTAATGACACATCATGAGCTGCATGGACCAAATTCAGGGAGAGCTGTACAAAAGCCATCTGCAGTTCATAACCCAGGTTGGCCAACAGGAGTCTGCTTGTCTGCTAAGACAAAGAACCTGCAACCTTCCTTTCGATTCGTAATGGTCGGGACACTTAACAATCTCGGGGGTCCAGACGAGGGATATATGTCCTTTGCCAAAGGCATTGTGAAAAGATGGGAATAATGTGACATCGGCCTCTGGCTGCTGGAACCATTCATATTGCCTTTGCTGAACTGCAAACCCCAGTCTGCCATTTTACCACCTAACTAGCAGCCTCACAGACAAGGAGCCCTGGCCCAGGTTGAACACCTGGCCCCATCTACACTGCTTCTGCTGGAGATTCTGTACCATCACACACCAGACTGAATCATCTCTGCATGCCTATCTCGTCATGTGAAGTCAACACCACTGGAAAAGTGAATTATCCAGCATCGGTTTTCAACCTGCCCACCACCGTGAAGGAATACCTCATTAAACTTTGATTCAGGTCTCTGGAACCCAGGAGAAATAATATTTCCTTTCTCTGTGGCCTCTGCACTGTAAACCTTTCTTTTCTCTATCCCTCTGTTACTGTATGAATATTATCACCCTCCTCCCGCATTTCGAGTGTATGAAAAATAAACTAACCCACTGAGTTCATCCTATCTCAAGTTTAACTGTTTCCAGGGGTAACAGTCCCTCCCGCTCCCTGATTGGTGGGATTCTGCTGAATGGGGTGTGTCTGTCGATCGTCACCTCCTGATAGGCGGCATTGTCCAGTGTGGCCTTCGCTGCCCCTTCCGCGGCCCAGTGATGGGGATCGCGCGCGGCCTTGGGGTCAAAGGCCATCAGTCCCGGTAACGAGGTGGATCCTGCCCAATCCTCCGGCACGTTGGGAGCGACACCGGCAGTGGGTCCTCCTCCTCCCGCCTCACAGGCACCCGGCTTCCTCCTCCGGATCTTGTCGATATCCTCGTAAAGTTTATCAGGAACCTGGGGACAGGGACAAGGATAAACCACACGTCACCAAGTCTATAGCACAGAAACAGGCCATTTGGCCCCTCTGCTCCGTGCTGGTGTTCCTGCCCCACACGAGCCTCCTCCCACCCCCCTCTCCCTCTCCCCCCATCAACATATCCTTCTATTCCTCTCTCCCTCATGTGTTTATCCAGCTTCCTCCCCACTTCAATCCATCTCTGCGATCCACCTCGACCACTCCCTGTGGGAGCGAGTCCCACATTCTCCCTACTCCCTTTGGGAGCGAGTCCCACATTCTCCCCGCGCTCTGGGTAAAGAAGTTTCTCCTGAATTCCCCATTGGATGTGTTAGTGACTTTCTTATATTTAATACACAGTGAGCCACTTTGCCACTGTGATCCAATTTTCTACTAATAACCCCACAGCAAACTTGAGATAGGATGAACTCAGTGGGTTAGTTTATTGTTCACACACTCAAAATGCAAGAGGAGGGTGCTAACATTCATACAGTAAAAGCGGGATAGAGAAAAGAAAGGTTTACTTTCTCACGCTGTATATTTCTTTTATAAAATATATACAGATATGCCCACTGCTATCTCTAAAAATTTAAATCTGAGCACAGACCTAACATGGTTGAACCCATGTCTGTCTGTAACGCTCAAACAGATGGAGCTACCTGGCAGTACCAAAGAAATCCCCGCACCTCATTACCTCTGAAGAGGCACTAATGACACATCATGAGCTGCATGGACCAAATTCAGGGAGAGCTGTACAAAAGCCATCTGCAGTTCATAACCCAGGCTGGCCAATAGGAGTCTGCTTGTCTGCTAAGGCAAAGAACCCACAACCTTCCTTTCGATTCGTAATAGTTGGGACACTTAACAATCTCGGGGTTCCAGACGAGGGATATATGTCCTTTGCCAAAGGCATTGTGAAAAGATGGGGATAATGTGACATCGGCCTCTGGCTGCTGGAACCATTCATATTGCCTTTGCTGAACTGCAAAGCTCAGTCTGCCATTTTGCCACCTAACTAGCAGCCTCACAGACAAGGAGCTCTGGCCCAGGTTGAACACCTGGCCCCATCTACACTGCTTCTGCTGGAGATTCTGTACCATCACCTACCGGACTGAATCATCTCTGCATGCCTATCTCGTCATGTGAAGTCAACACCACTGGAAAAGTGAATTATCCAGCATCGGTTTTCAACCTGCCCACCACCGTGAAGGAATACCTCATTGAACTTTGATTCAGGACTCTGGAACCCAGGTGAAATAATATTTCTTTTCTCTGTGGTCTCTGCACTGTAAACCTTTCTTTTCTCTATCCCTCTTTTACTGTATGAATGTTATCACCCTCCTCCCGCATTTCGAGTGTATGAAAAATAAACTAACCCTCTAAGTGCATCCTATCTCAAGTTTGACTGTTTCCTGGGGTGACAGTCTCTCCTGCTCCCTGATTGGTGGGATTCTGCTGAATGGGGTGTGTCTGTCAATCTTCACCTCCTGATAGGCGGCATTGTCCAGTGTGGCCTTCGCTGCCCCTTCCGCGGCCCAGTGATGGGGATCGCGCGCGGCCTTGGGGTCAAAGGCCGTCGGTCCTGGTAACGAAGTGGATCCTGCCCCATCCTCCGGTGGGTTGGGAGTGACACCGGCAGTGGGTCCTCCTCCTCCCGCCTCACAGGCACCCAGCCTCCTCCTCCGGATCTTGTCGATATCCTCGTAATGTTTATCAGGAACCTGGGGACAGGGACAAGGATAAACCACACGTCACCAAGTCTCCCTCACAGAAACAGGCCATTCGGCCCCCCTGCTCCGTGCTGGTGTTGCTCCCCCACACGAGCCTCCTCCCACCCACTCTCCCTCTCCCCCATAAACATATCCTTCTATTCCTCTCTCCCTCATGTGTTTATCCAGCTTCCCCCCCTTCAATCCATCTCTGCGATTTACCTCGACCACTCCCCGTGGGAGCGAGTCCCACATTCTCCCCGCTCCCCGTGGGAGCGAGTCCCACATTCTCCCCGCTCCCCGTGGGAGCGAGTCCCACATTCTCCCCGCTCCCCGTGGGAGCGAGTCCCACATTCTCCCCGCTCCCCGTGGGAACGAGTCCCACATTCTCCCCGCTCCCCGCGGGGGCGAGTCCCACATTCTCCCCGCTCCCCGTGGGAGCGAGTCCCACATTCTCCCCGCTCCCCGTGGGAGCGAGTCCCACATTCTCCCCGCTCCCCGTGGGAGCGAGTCCCACATTCTCCCCGCTCCCCGTGGGAGCGAGTCCCACATTCTCCCCGCTCCCCATGGGAGCGAGTCCCACATTCTCCCCATTCCCTGTGGGAGCGAGTCCCACATTCTCCCCGCTCCCCGTGGGAACGAGTCCCACATTCTCCCCCGCTCCCCGCGGGAGCGAGTCCCACATTCTCCCCGCTCCCCGTGGGAGTGAGTCCCACATTCTCCCCGCTCTCTGGGTAAAGAAGTTTCTCCTGAATTCCCCACTGGATGTGTTAGTGACTTTCTTATATTTAATACACTATGAGCCACAATGCCACTGTGATCCAATTTTCTACTAATAACCCCACAGCAAACTTGAGATAGGATGAACTCAGTGGGTTAGTTTATTGTTCACACACTCAAAATGCAAGAGGAGGGTGCTAACATTCATACAGTAAAAGCGGGATAGAGAAAAGAAAGGTTTACTTTCTCACGCTGTATATTTCTTTTATAAAATATATACAGATATGCCCACTGCTATCTCTAAAAATTTAAATCTGAGCACAGACCTAACATGGTTGAACCTATGTCTGTCTGTAACCCTCAAACAGATGGAGCTACCTGGCAGAACCAGAGAAATCCCCGCACCTCGTTACTTCTGAAGAGGCACTAATGACACATCATGAGCTGCATGGACCAAATTCAGGGAGAGCTGTACAAAAGCCATCTGCAGTTCATAACCCAGGTTGGCCAACAGGAGTCTGCTTGTCTGCTAAGACAAAGAACCTGCAACCTTCCTTTCGATTCGTAATGGTCGGGACACTTAACAATCTCGGGGTTCCAGACGAGGGATATATGTCCTTTGCCAAAGGCATTGTGAAAAGATGGGAATAATGTGACATCGGCCTCTGGCTGCTGGAACCATTCATATTGCCTTTGCTGAACTGCAAAGCCCAGTCTGCCATTTTACCACCTAACTAGCAGCCTCACAGACAAGGAGCCCTGGCCCAGGTTGAACACCTGGCCCCATCTACACTGCTTCTGCTGGAGATTCTGTACCATCACACACCAGACTGAATCATCTCTGCATGCCTATCTCATCATGTGAAGTCAACACCACTGGAAAAGTGAATTATCCAGCATCGGTTTTCAACCTGCCCACCACCGTGAAGGAATACCTCATTGAACTTTGATTCAGGTCTCTGGAACCCAGGAGAAATAATATTTCCTTTCTCTGTGGCCTCTGCACTGTAAACCTTTCTTTTCTCTATCCCTCTGTTACTGTATGAATATTATCACCCTCCTCCCGCATTTCGAGTGTATGAAAAATAAACTAACCCACTGAGTTCATCCTATCTCAAGTTTGACTGTTTCCAGGGGTAACAGTCCCTCCCGCTCCCTGATTGGTGGGATTCTGCTGAATGGGGTGTGTCTGTCGATCGTCACCTCCTGATAGGCGGCATTGTCCAGTGTGGCCTTCGCTGCCCCTTCCGCGGCCCAGTGATGGGGATCGCGCGCGGCCTTGGGGTCAAAGGCCATCAGTCCCGGTAACGAGGTGGATCCTGCCCAATCCTCCGGCACGTTGGGAGCGACACCGGCAGTGGGTCCTCCTCCTCCCGCCTCACAGGCACCCGGCTTCCTCCTCCGGATCTTGTCGATATCCTCGTAAAGTTTATCAGGAACCTGGGGACAGGGACAAGGATAAACCACACGTCACCAAGTCTATAGCACAGAAACAGGCCATTCAGCCCCTCTGCTCCGTGCTGGTGTTCCTGCCCCACACGAGCCTCCTCCCACCCCCCTCTCCCTCTCCCCCCATCAACATATCCTTCTATTCCTCTCTCCCTCATGTGTTTATCCAGCTTCCTCCCCACTTCAATCCATCTCTGCGATCCACCTCGACCACTCCCTGTGGGAGCGAGTCCCACATTCTCCCTACTCCCTGTGGGAGCGAGTCCCACATTCTCCCCGCTCTCTGGGTAAAGAAGTTTCTCCTGAATTCCCCATTGGATGTGTTAGTGACTTTCTTATATTTAATACACAGTGAGCCACTTTGCCACTGTGATCCAATTTTCTACTAATAACCCCACAGCAAACTTGAGATAGGATGAACTCAGTGGGTTAGTTTATTGTTCACACACTCAAAATGCAAGAGGAGGGTGCTAACATTCATACAGTAAAAGCGGGATAGAGAAAAGAAAGGTTTACTTTCTCACGCTGTATATTTCTTTTATAAAATATATACAGATATGCCCACTGCTATCTCTAAAAATTTAAATCTGAGCACAGACCTAACATGGTTGAACCTATGTCTGTCTGTAACGCTCAAACAGATGGAGCTACCTGGCAGTACCAAAGAAATCCCCGCACCTCATTACCTCTGAAGAGGCACTAATGACACATCATGAGCTGCATGGACCAAATTCAGGGAGAGCTGTACAAAAGCCATCTGCAGTTCATAACCCAGGCTGGCCAATAGGAGTCTGCTTGTCTGCTAAGGCAAAGAACCCACAACCTTCCTTTCGATTCGTAATGGTTGGGACACTTAACAATCTCGGGGTTCCAGACGAGGGATATATGTCCTTTGCCAAAGGCATTGTGAAAAGATGGGGATAATGTGACATCGGCCTCTGGCTGCTGGAACCATTCATATTGCCTTTGCTGAACTGCAAAGCTCAGTCTGCCATTTTGCCACCTAACTAGCAGTCTCACAGACAAGGAGCTCTGGCCCAGGTTGAACACCTGGCCCCATCTACACTACACTCTGCTGGAGATTCTGTACCATCACCTACCGGACTGAATCATCTCTGCATGCCTATCTCATCATGTGAAGTCAACACCACTGGAAAAGTGAATTATCCAGCATTGGTTTTCAACCTGCCCACCACCGTGAAGGAATACCTCATTGAACTTTGATTCAGGACTCTGGAACCCAGGTGAAATAATATTTCTTTTCTCTGTGGTCTCTGCACTGTAAACCTTTCTTTTCTCTATCCCTCTTTTACTGTATGAATGTTATCACCCTCCTCCCGCATTTCGAGTGTATGAAAAATAAACTAACCCTCTAAGTTCATCCTATCTGAAGTTTGACTGTTTCCTGGGGTGACAGTCTCTCCTGCTCCCTGATTGGTGGGATTCTGCTGAATGGGGTGTGTCTGTCGATCGTCACCTTCTGATAGGCGGCATTGTCCAGTGTGGCCTTCGCTGCCCCTTCCGCTGCCCAGTGATGGGGATCGCGCGCGGCCTTGGGGTCAAAGGCCGTCGGTCCTGGTAACGAAGTGGATCCTGCCCCATCGTCCGGTGGATTGGGAGTGACACCGGCAGTGGGTCCTCCTCCTCCCGCCTCACAGGCACCCGGCCTCCTCCTCCGGATCCTGTCGATATCCTCGTAAAGTTTATCAGGAACCTGGGGACAGGGACAAGTATAAACCACACGTCACCAAGTCTCCCTCACAGAAACAGGCCATTCGGCCCCCCTGCTCCGTGCTGGTGTTGCTCCCCCACACGAGCCTCCTCCCACCCCCTCTCCCTCTCCCCCATCAACATATCCTTCTATTCCTCTCTCCCTCATGTGTTTATCCAGCTTCCCCCCCTTCAATCCATCTCTGCGATTCACCTCGACCACTCCCCGTGGGAGCGAGTCCCACATTCTCCCCACTCCCCGTGGGAGCGAGTCCCACATTCTCCCCGCTCCCCGCGGGAGCGAGTCCCACATTCTCCCCGCTCCCCGCGGGAGCGAGTCCCACATTCTCCCCGCTCCCCGTGGGAGCGAGTCCCACATTCTCCCCGCTCCCCGCGGGAGCGAGTCCCACATTCTCCCCGCTCCCCGCGGGAGCGAGTCCCACATTCTCCCCGCTCCCCGTGGGAGCGAGTCCCACATTCTCCCTGCTCCCCGTGGGAGCGAGTCCCACATTCTCCCCGCTCCCTGTGGGAGCGAGTCCCACATTCTCCCCATTCCCCGTGGGAGCGAGTCCCACATTCTCCCCGCTCTCTGGGTAAAGAAGTTTCTCCTGAATTCCCCATTGGATGTGTTAGTGACTGTCTTAGATTTAATACACAGTGAGCTACTTTGCCACTGTGATCCAATTTTCTACTAATAACCCCACAGCAAACTTGAGATAGGATGAACTCAAAGGGTTAGTTTATTGTTCACACATTCAAAATGCAAGAGGAGGGTGATAATATTCATACAGTAAAAGAGGGATAGAGAAAAGAAAGGTTTACTTTCTCACGCTGTATATTTCTTTTATAAAATATATACAGATATGCCCACTGCTATCTCTAAAAATTTAAAACTGAGCACAGACCTAACATGGTTGAACCTATGTCTGTCTATAACCCTCAAACAGATGGAGCTACCTGGCAGAACCAGAGAAATCCCCGCACCTCGTTACCTCTGAAGAGGCACTAATGACACATCATGAGCTGCATGGACCAAATTCAGGGAGAGCTGTACAAAAGCCATCTGAAGTTCATAACCCAGGCTGGCCAACAGGAGTCTGCTTGTCTGCTAAGACAAAGAACCCGCAACCTTCCTTTCAATTCGTAATGGTCGGGACGCTTAACAATCTAGGGGGTCCAGACGAGGGATATATGTCCTTTGCCAAAGGCATTGTGAAAAGATGGGAATAATGTGACATCGGCCTCTGGCTGCTGGAACCATTCATATTGCCTTTGCTGAACTGCAAAGCCCAGTCTGCCATTTTACCACCTAACTAGCAGCCTCACAGACAAGGAGCTCTGGCCCAGGTTGAACACCTGGCCCCATCTACACTGCTTCTGCTGGAGATTCTGTACCATCACACACCAGACTGAATCATCTCTGCATGCCTATCTCGTCATGTGAAGTCAACACCACTGGAAAAGTGAATTATCCAGCATCGGTTTTCAACCTGCCCACCACCGTGAAGGAATACCTCATTAAACTTTGATTCAGGACTCTGGAACCCAGGTGAAATAATATTTCTTTTCTCTGTGGCCTCTGCACTGTAAACCTTTCTTTTCTCTATCCCTCTGTTACTGTATGAATATTATCACCCTCCTCCCGCATTTCGAGTGTATGAAAAATAAACTAACCCACTGAGTTCATCCTATCTCAAGTTTGACTGTTTCCAGGGGTAACAGTCCCTCCCGCTCCCTGATTGGTGGGATTCTGCTGAATGGGGTGTGTCTGTCGATCGTCACCTCCTGATAGGCGGCATTGTCCAGTGTGGCCTTCGCTGCCCCTTCCGCTGCCCAGTGATGGGGATCGCGCGCGGCCTTGGGGTCAAAGGCCGTCGGTCCCAGTAATGAGGTGGATCCTGCCCCATCCTCCGGCGCGTTGGGAGAGACACCGGCAGCGGGTCCTCCTCCTCCCGCCTCGCAGGCACCCGGCCTCCTCCTCCGGATCTTGTCGATATCCTCGTAAAGTTTATCAGGAACCTGGGGACAGGGACAAGGATAAACCACACGTCACCAAGTCTATAGCACAGAAACAGGCCATTCAGCCCCTCTGCTCCGTGCTGGTGTTTCTGCCCCACACGAGCCTCCTCCCACCCCCCTCTCCCTCTCCCCCCCATCAACATATCCTTCTATTCCTCTCTCCCTCATGTGTTTATCCAGCTTCCCCTCCCCTTCAATCCATCTCTGCGATTCACCTCGACCACTCCCCGCGGGAGCGAGTCCCACATTCTCCCCGCTCCCCGTGGGAGCGAGTCCCACATTCTCCCCGCTCCCCGTGGAAGCGAGTCCCACATTCTCCCCGCTCCCCGCGGGAGCGAGTCCCACATTCTCCCCGCTCCCTGGGTAAAGAAGTTTCTCCTGAATTCCCCATTGGATGTATTAGTGACTTTCTTATATTTGATACACTATGAGCCACAATGCCACTGTGATCCAATTTTCTACTAATAACCCCACAGCAAACTTGAGATAGGATGAACTCAGAGGGTTAGTTTATTGTTCATGCATTCAAAATGCAGGCGGAGGGTGATAATATTCATACAGTAAAAGAGGGATAGAGAAAAGAAAGGTTTACTTTCTCACGCTGTATATTTCTTTTATAAAATATATACAGATATGCCCACTGCTATCTCTAAAAATTTAAAACTGAGCACAGACCTAACATGGTTGAACCTATGTCTGTCTGTAGCCCTCAAACAGATGGAGCTACCTGGCAGTACCAGAGAAATCCCCGCACCTCGTTACCTCTGAAGAGGCACTAATGACACATTATGAGCTGCATGGACCAAATTCAGGGAGAGCTGTACAAAAGCCATCTGCAGTTCATAACCCAGGCTGGCCAACAGGAGTCTGCTCGTCTGCTAAGACAAAGAACCCGCGAGCTTCCTTTCAATTCGTAATGGTCGGGACACTTAACAATCTCAGGGGTGTCCAGACAAGGGATATACGTCCTTTGCCAAAGGCATTGTGAAAAGATTGGAATAATGTGACATCGGCCTCTGGCTGCTGGAACCATTCATATTGCCTTTGCTGAACTGCAAAGCCCAGTCTGCCATTTTACCACCTAACTAGCAGCCTCACAGACAAGGAGCCCTGGCCCAGCTTGAACACCTGGCCCCATCTATACTGCTTCTGCTGGAGATTCTGTACCATCACCCACCAGACTGAATCATCTCTGCATGCCTATCTCGTCATGTGAAGTCAACACCACTGGAAAAGTGAATTATCCAGCATCGGTTTTCAACCTGCCCACCACCGTGAAGGAATACCTCATTGAACTTTGATTCAGGACTCTGGAACCCAGGTGAAATAATATTTCTTTTCTCTGTGGTCTCTGCACTGTAAACCTTTCTTTTCTCTATCCCTCTGTTACTGTATGAATATTATCACCCTCCTCCCGCATTTTGAGTGTGTGAAACATAAACTAACCCTCTGAGTTTGCTTTGGGGTTATTAGTAGAAAATTGGATCGCACCAAACCTGAGGGGTTGGGAAGTATGTAACTGTTTATAAAGAGGGAAACAAATCAAGAACACCTTTCTGTTTATGGAGGGGTGGCGAGAGGTGAAATTAGTGCGGTTTAAATTAATCCCCTCCTGTCCGTAACAGACACCCAGTTACTCAAGGACATCCAGTGATACCCAGTGAGGCTCAATGACATCCAGTGACATTCAATAACTCATTGGTGACACGCAGTGACTCCCAGTGATAACCAGTGACTCTAAGCGTCACCCAGTGACACACAGTTGCACCCAGTGACACCCAGTGAATCCTAAAGATGGCCAGTGACATCCAGCAACTCTCACTGGAATTCAATGGCAACCAGCAACGCCAGTGACATCCAGTGTCAATGACATCCAGTGACACCAAGTGGTGCTTAATGCCCACTGACACCTAGCAACACCCAGTGATGTCCAGTGACAGCCAGTGGCCGCCAGTAAGTGGGACAGGGTTTCCGCGCCCAGTGCCGGGGCCCTTTCCTGTTTCCAGGGGCAACAGTCCCTCCCGCTCCCTGATTGGTGGGATTCTGCTGAATGGGGTGTGTCTGTCGATCGTCACCTCCTGATAGGTGGTATCGTCCAGTGTGGCCTTCGCTGCCCCCTCCGCTGCCCAGTGATGGGGATCGCGCGTGACCTTGGGGTCAAAGGCCGTCGCTCCCGGTAACGAGGTGGATCCTGCCCCATCCTCCGGCGCATTGGGAGCGACACCGGTAGTGGGTCCTTCTCCTCCCGCCTCACAGGCACCCGGCCTCCTCCTCCGGATCCTGTCGATATCCTCGTAAAGTTTATCAGGAACCTGGGGACAGGGACAAGGATAAACCCGCACGTCACTATTGCCACTTCCCTTGACCCAACTGCCCGGAACAATCAGCTCAGACAATCTCATCACTTGGCACTGGGGTCAGACGCTGAACATTAACCCCAGACCCCGGGGGTGGGAGGTCACGCGTTGCCCTGAGACCTCAGTGTCCAGTGCCGCACTGTAGGACAGGAGTTGCCAACTCCACCAGGGCAGGACTGGCGTCTCCGGGGGTCAATGATCAATCTACGGGGATAAAATCCTCAGGACCCTATTTTCAGGGACATAATTCCACCAACGCCTTTGACTCTTTCCGATGGAAATATCAGAGATGCGGGGGGGAGCCGGGCGGGTGGGCCGTTTAACCGACGGTCAAGGATCATCCAATTGGTGAGTGAGAGTCGGTTGCCCGTCGAATCAGCCATGAGAAGGCGGGGCTTCATGGCGATTGACATGTAGTGTGACCAGTGCAGGAGGAGAGGGGGCAGGGAGACTGGAGAGGGGAGGCCGTATGGGGAAACCTTCAGGAATGTATTCAGGCTGAGTAGGCAACTGGATTGGAAGGCCAAGGCCTTGGTGTATCGTATCTCACTGTAGAACCTGGTGTATCGTATCTCACTGTAGGCCCTGGTGTATCGTATCTCACTGTAGGCCCTGGTGTATCGTATCTCACTATCAACCCTGGTGTATCGTATCTCACTGTAGACCCTGGTGTATCGTATCTCACTATCAACCCTGGTGTATCGTATCTCACTATAACCCTGGTGTATCGTATCTCACTGTAGACCCTGGTGTATCGTATCTCACTATCAACCCTGGTGTATCGTATCTCACTATAACCCTGGTGTATCGTATCTCACTGTAGACCCTGGTGTATCGTATCTCACTATCAACCCTGGTGTATCGTATCTCACTGTAGACCCTGGTGTATCGTATCTCACTGTAGGCCCTGGTGTATCGTATCTCACTGTAGGCCCTGGTGTATCGTATCTCACTATCAAGCCTGGTGTATCGTATCTCACTGTAGACCTTGGTGTATCGTATCTCACTGTAGACCCTGGTGTATCATATCTCACTGTAGACCCTGGTGTATCGTATCTCACTGTAGACCCTGGTGTATCGTATCTCACTGTAGACCCTGGTGTATCGTATCTCACTGTAGACCCTGGTGTATCGTATCTCACTATAACCCTGGTGTATCGTATCTCACTATAACCCTGGTGTATCGTATCTCACTATAACCCTGGTGTATCGTATCTCACTGTAGACCCTGGTGTATCGTATCTCACTATAACCCTGGTGTATCGTATCTCACTGTAGACCCTGGTGTATCGTATCTCACTATAACCCTGGTGTATCGTATCTCACTGTAGACCCTGGTGTATCGTATCTCACTATAACCCTGGTGTATCGTATCTCACTGTAACCCTGGTGTATCGTATCTCACTGTAGGCCCTGGTCTATTGTACATCACTTTAGCCCCTGGTCTATCATACATCACTTTAGCCCCTGGTCTATTGTACATCACTTTAGGCCCTGGTCTATCGTACATCACTTTAGCCAATGGTCTATTGTACATCACTTTAGCCCCTGGTCTATCGTACATCACTTTAGGCCCTGGTCTATTGTACATCACTTTAGGCCCTGGTCTATTGTACAACACTTTAGCCCTTGGTCTATTGTACATCACTTTAGGCCCTGGTCTATTGTACATCACTTTAGGCCCTGGTCTATTGTACAACACTTTAGCCCTTGGTTTATTGTACATCACTTTAGGCCCTGGTCTATCGTACATCACTTTAGCCCCTGGTCTATCGTACATCACTGTAGGCCCTGGTCTATTGTACATCACTTTAGGCCCTGGTCTATCGTACATCACTTTAGCCCCTGGTCTATCGTACATCACTGTAGGCCCTGGTCTATTGTACATCACTTTAGCCCCTGGTCTATCGTACATCACTGTAGGCCCTGGTCTATTGTACATCACTATAGGCCCTGGTCTATTATATATCACTGAAGGCCCTGGTCTATTATATATCACTTTAGGCCCAGGCCCTGGTGTCTGATAGGCCCTGGCCCAGGTTTATCCTACCTCCGACCCAAGCCCTGGCGTGTTGTTTGTCAGACCCCGGCTCAGCTCCAGTGCCCCTCCTATTGTACCTTTTCGCAGGCTGTCGTCAGGTATTCTACGAAGGGTAAGATGGGGACCTTCTTGTGGAAGTCGAGCAGCTCGGGGATGCTGTCGTGCAGCAGCTCTTCGCCCAGGATCCGGTAGCGGTGCTCCGGCCGCTGCTCGATGATGAAGTGACGGCATCGGTCAGTCCCACTGGGGTCAGAACACAGGGCGAAGAGTCAGTTAGCCCGGTCACCGCAGGGACCCCGACACCCCCCACCCCCAGCTATCCTCCCCTCCCGTCTGACAGAGGCATTGGCCTGGGGGGAGCTGGGGTCAGGAGGAGTGGGGGATGGTTAGTAATGGGGGCGAGCGGGGTGGCGGGTGGGTCAAAGGGCACGCACTTCGTGACCCCAGTTTCCTGAGGAGGGCCTGGCGAATGGTGGAGCCCTGGTGAAAGCGGGCACCCTCCCTTTCCTGTCTACCATTACCGGCACCCACCCTGTTGGGCACAATGCGGGTTCCGTGTGGGGAGCGCTCCCTTGATTCTGCCCCCTCCCGCGACTCTCCACTCTCAGGAGACTACACCCTGTCGTGTTCGGGGGGGTGGGGTCCTGGGCCGAAAGGGTTAATGGGCGGGGCTGGAGAAACGGTACCGCCCTCATGATGATGCAAGAGAGTCACATGACTAGGGGTGGACGGCGCAGAACGCTCGTGGTTTCAGCTGAGTAACACCGATAGTCTGGTATATCTGTAGCGATGTTCCTCCAATGGACCGGTCATAGTTCAGACATCCCTCTGTCTCTGCAATCGCTCCTGAACCAGGCACAACCAACTATAACATGGTGGCAGCGGGGGGGACCTTACAATGCACCCTGGATGAGCGCAGCTCCCACAACACTCAAGAAGCTCGACACCATCCAGGACAAAGCAGCCCCGCTTGATCGGCACCCCATCCACAAACATTCACTCCCTCCACCACCGACGCACAGTAGCAGCAGTGTGTGTACCATCTACAAGATGCACTGCAGCAACTCACCAAGGCTCCTTCGACAGCGCCGCCCAAACCCACGACCTCTACCATCTAGAAGGACAAGGGGCAGCAGACACATGGGGAACACCACCTGGAAGTTCCCCTCCAAGCCACACACCATCCTGACTTGGAAATATATCGGCCGTTCCTTCACTGTCGCTGGGTCCAAATCCTGGAACTCCCTCCCTAACAGCACGATGGGTGTACCTACACCACAGGGACTACAGCGGTTCAAGAAGGCAGCTCACCCACCACCTTCTCAAGGGGGCAATTAGGGATGGGGCAATAAATGCTGGGCCCGGCCAGCAACGCCCGCATCTCATGAATGAATTTTAAAAAGGACCCCTCCACATCACAGAGTCGCAGAATAGTTACAGTGCTGAGGAAGGCCATTTGGCCCACTGTGGCTGTGCTATCTCTCTGTAGAGCAACCCAGCGAATGTCACTCCCCCCGTACATCTCCTTCCTCTCCCCCGACCGACCCATCCTCCGGCACGTTCGAACAGGGTGAGACATGTCCCTTGTGGCTGCCCTCCCGCGGGTTTTAGTTGTGAGATGGTCAGGTGGGGCCAGATCGCGAGAACTGACTGGGGGAGATCAACCATGAGGTAATTTTTTAAAAGAAAATAATTTCATGGGATGCGGGCATCACTGGCGAGACCAGCCCTTGTTGCCCGTCCCTGACAGCCCCTCGAACTGAGTGTCTCGCTCGGCCATTTCAGAGGGGGCCACGTGAGAGCCGACCACGGGGTCTGGAGTCACGTGTAGGCCAGACTGGGTAAGGGCGGCAGATTTCCCTCCCTACAGGGACTTTCGTCTCCCTGTATTGGTCAGGCGAACCCAGCTGTCTCCATTCACAGGTTTCCATCCCACCACTGAACAGCACGGGGCAGGGGGCTTTGACCCGCTCCTGGCTGGCTCAGCCCTCTTTAGCCCCACCTGGTGATTGCCGGTTCCCCGGGGGAGCACAGCGTGAACACTGATCTTAGCGCGGGCACCCGATGGGCACAGACGACGACCAGCTCAGAACCCTCCAGCCTCAAGCACCCCGCCGACCTCAGCCCTCCCAGCTGCGGGATTACTGGTGCCCACCCCGAACGGGGGCATTAGTGAACCAGATGGGGTTTTTAACAACAGTCCTTGATGGTCACCATTACTGAGACTCGCTTTACATTCCAGATTTAATCATTGAATTTAAATTCGACCAGCTGCCGGAGGTGGGATTTGAACCCCTGACTCTGCCCACCTCCCCGCCACCCCCACCTCCCCGCACCCTCGCCCTCCTCCCCGCACCTCCCCGCCCACATTCTTGGCCTCCGCTGGGAGGCTTCTGAGAAAAATAAGTCAAATGGTAAACTGAGTTCTGCCAAAATATTTATCGTCACAACAGAGCGAGAATTGATGGGGTTCGCCCACTGCAATCCCATGGGAGGCCATGAGGAGGCAGTGTTTTATGGGACCAGGGCCAGCAGAGCAAGTCAACCAGGGGTGGGGAGGACTCACACCCGTGTTAAAGATTGTGCAGAATTTGTAACCTGGTTACTCTCCACCCCCCCAACCAGTGAGGGTCAGAGTGCACCGGGGGGGGGTCAGCCAGTGAGGGTCAGAGTGGACTAAGGGGTCAGCCAGTGAGGGTCAGAGTGCACTGGGTCTCAGTCAGTGAGGGTCAGAGTGCAATGGAGGGTCAGTCAGTGAGGGTCAGAGTGCACGGGGGTCGGTCTGAGGGTCAGAGTGCACTGGGGGGTCAGACAGTGAGGGTCAGAGTGCACTGGGGCTCAGTCAGTGAGGGTCAGAGTGCATTGGAGGATCAGTCAGTGGGGGTCCGAGTGTACTGGGGGTCAGCCAGTGAGGGTCAGAGTGCACGGATGGTCAGGGATTTACCTGTATGACAGCACTATTCCTGCCTGACTTTCACTCATTCGAAGCAGGAAGGATCCCAGTGGCTTCTCCTTCAGCAGCTCCTCCACCTCCCTGTGAGAAACAGATAAAAACTTACTGCTGATAGAGCCCGAGAAAGCTGAACCTTGAACCCCCAGTGACCCTGTGAACCCTGAGCCCCCACTGACCGCGTAAACCCTGAACCCTCACTGACCACAGGAAACCTGGACCTCCGGTGACCGCGTGAACCCTGAACCCCCCACTGACCCCGTGAATCCTGAACCCCCACCGACCCCGTGAACCCTGAACACCCAGTTACCGTGTGAACCCTGAACCCCCACTGACCCCGTGAACCCTGATCCCCCAGTGATTGTGTGAACCTTGAACCCCAGTGACCGTGAACCCTGAACCCCAGTGACTGTGAACTCTGAACCCCAAAGACTGTGAACCCTAGACCCAGGGACTGTGAACTCTGAACCCAATGACCCTGAACCCAGTGATTGTGAACCCTGAACCCCAGTGACTGTGAACTCTGAACCCCAAAGACTGTGAACTCTGACCCCAGTAATTGGGAACTCTGAACCCAGTGACCCTAATTCCTGAACCCCAATGACTGTGAACCCTAGACCCAGGGACTGTGAACTCTGAACCCAGTGATCGGGAACTCTGAACCCCAGTGACCCAGACCCCGAACCCCAGCGACGGTGAACCCTGAACTCATTGCTGGTGAACCCTGAACCCAATGACCCTGAACCCCAGTGAGGGGCCAGCAGCTCCTCCTCTTACCGTCTCGAGGTGAACCCGTAGAAGCAGGGCAGGAGCCCATCGTCGGACAGCTGGAGGGCGAGCGCGCCCTCGGACAATGGCACCGCGTCCTGATTGGCCGCCAGGCTCATCGCGAATGCACCTGGGAGTTTGGGCGCAGCTCCTGCGGCCGATCAGTCGCTGCACTGCATCTCATCCCTGCATTGGGTTCAGAAACAAGGCAGCGTTAGCAGGTCAGTGAGGCTGGGGGTAGTTGTGGGGGAGGGTGGGGTGGGGGAGGGTGGAGAGTTGGGGGGGGGGTGGGTTCGGAGAGGTGGGGGAGTGGGCGGTGGGCAGAGATGGGGCGAAAGACCATGGCACATTCTGTCAAACAGCCGTGCTCTGACCCCGAGGGCTCAGCAGAGGCCAGAGTTCGAGCGCGATGAGATGGGTTCGAATCCCCCAGCACAGGAGGAGGCCACTCGGCCTATCGTACCTGTGCTGGCTCCTTGAAAGGTGTGTCCAGTTAGCCCCACTCCCCGTCTGGCTCGTTCCCCCACCCCCCCCACCGCCCCTCCCCAGGCCTTGGGCCTGCACAGTTCGGGACTAGGCCTACAAGTGACTCCAGCCCTGAATCCCCCTCTCCCCAGCCAAAGAATGTGCTCAATCCGTGGCCAGGCAGCCTGGAGGGTGCAGCCAGTGTTGGCTCAGCACCCACAGGGCCTGGGGATGGAGGATTCACCCACCGAGTCCGATCAGAGTGAAAGTCTCCCTCCCTGAGGGCTCAGTTACTCCAGCCAGCGGTAGGCCGACTTGCATTTCCCTAGCGCCTTTCACCACCTCAGGACGTTTGGCCGCTGGTGAGTGTCTAAAGCGCGTCCACTGTTGTAAGGCAGGAACCGCGGCAACCATTTTGTGCACAGCAAGCTCCCACAAACAACAATGTGATAATCACCCAGATCATCTGGTTTTATTCCAGTGATGTTGCTCACTGGATAAATGTTGGGCCCCAGGACACCCCAAACACCCCCACCCCCACCCACCCCCACCCCCACCCCCACCCACCCCCACCCACCCCCACCCACCCCCACCCACCCCCACCCACACCCCCACCCACCCCCACCCACCCCCACCCACCCCCACCCACACCCCCACCCACCCCCACCCACCCCCACCCCCACACGCCCAACCACACCCAACCACACCCAACCCCACCCACCCACCCCCACCACACTCCCGCCCACCCCCACCCACCCCCACTCACACCCCCACCCACCCCCACCCACCCCCACTGCACCCCCACCCACCCCACCCACCCCACCCACACACCCACCCACCCCCACCCACCCCCACTGCACCCCCACCCACCCCCACCCACCCCCACCCACCCCCACCCACCCCCACCCACCCCCACCCCACC
>NW_027598548.1:0-41592 GCF_964194155.1 Cetorhinus maximus
GAAGGGGAGGGGTTGGGGAAGGGGAGGGGTTGGGGAAGGGGTGGGGTTGGGGAAGGGGCGGGGTTGGGGAAGGGGAGGAGGAGGGGAGGGGTTGGGGAAGGGGAGGGGGAGGGGAGGGGTTGGGGAAGGGGAGGGTTTGGGGAAGGGGTGGGGGAGGGGAGGGGTTGGGGAAGGGGAGGGTGGAGGGGAGGGGAGGGGAGGGAGGGGTTGGGGAAGGGGAGGGGTTGGGGAAGGGGCGGGGTTGCGGAAGGGGCGGGGTAGGGGAAGGGGGTGGGGTTGGGGAAGGGGCGGGGTTGGGGAAGGGGCGGGGTTGGGGAAGGGGCGGGGTTGGGGAAGGGGTGGGGTTGGGGAAGGGGAGGGGTTGGGGAAGGGGCGGGGTTGGGGAAGGGGCGGGGTTGTGGAAGGGGCGGGTTAGGTTAGGGGTGGGGTTGGGGAAGGGGCGGGGTTGGGGAAGGGGAGGGGTTGGGGAAGGGGCGGGGTTGGGGAAGGGGAGGGTTTGGGGAAGGGGCGGGGTTGGGGAAGGGGAGGGGTTGGGGAAGGGGTGGGGTTGGGGAAGGGGCGGGGTTGGGGAAGGGGAGGAAGGGTGGGAAGGGGAGGGTTTGGGGAAGGGGAGGGGGAGGGGAGGGGTTGGGGAAGGGGAGGGTTTGGGGAAGGGGTGGGGGAGGGGAGGGGTTGGGGAAGGGGAGGGGTTGGGGAAGGAGAGGTGGAGGGAGGGGAGGGGGAGGGGAGGGGTTGGGGAAGGGGAGGGGTTGGGGAAGGGGAGGTGGAGGGGAGGGGAGGGGGAGGGGAGGGGTTGGGGAAGGGGAGGGGTTGGGGAAGGGGAGGGGGAGGGGAGGGGTTGGGGAAGGGGCGGGGTTGGGGAAGGGGAGGGGGAGGGGAGGGGTTGGGGAAGGGGCGGGGTTGGGGAAGGGGAGGGGGAGGGGCGGGGTTGGGGAAGGGGAGGGGTTGGGGAAGGGCGGGGTTGGGGAAGGGGAGGGTTTGGGGAAGGGGAGGGGTTGGGGAAGGGGCGGGGTTGCGGAAGGGGCGGGGTAGGGGAAGGGGTGGGGTTGGGGAAGGGGCGGGGTTGGGGAAGGGGCGGGGTTGGGGAAGGGGCGGGGTTGGGGGAAGGGGTGGGTTGGGGAAGGGGAGGGGTTGGGGAAGGGGCGGGGTTGGGGAAGGGGCGGGGTTGTGGAAGGGGCGGGGTTAGGTTAGGGGTGGGGTTGGGGAAGGGGCGGGGTTGGGGAAGGGGAGGGGTTGGGGAAGGGGCGGGGTTGGGGAAGGGGAGGGTTTGGGGAAGGGGCGGGGTTAGGTTAGGGGCGGGGTTGGGGAAGGGGGCGGGGGATACAGTTCAATTTGGAATCGATTTTTTTTTGCGTAGAGAGGCGCTGCAGCCCCGCCCCCTCTCCTGCCCTTCTCCCACACTGATACCCGGCCCATAGCCCCGCCCCCGCTGCTGTCCCACCCTTAGCCCCGCCCATAGCCCCGCCCCCGCTGCAGTCCCGCCCTTAGCCCCGCCCCTAGCCCCGGTCCCCGCTGCTGCCCCGCCCCCGCCGCTGTCCCGCCCCCAAGCCCCGCCCACGCTGCTGCCCCACCCCTAGCCCCGCCACTAGCACCTGTCCCCGCAGCTGCCCCGCCCCTAGCCCCGCCCCCGCCGCTGTCCCGCCCCTAGCCCCGCCCCCGCTGATGCCCCACCCCTAGCCCCGACCCTAGCACCTGTCCCCGCTGCTGGCCCGCCCCCTAGCCTCGCCCCGCAATTGACCTTCCCCTTGCCCCTCCCCGCTGCTGTCCCGCCCTCTGCCCACACCCCCGCTGCTGTCCCGCCCCCTGTCCCGCCCACGCCCCCGCTGCTGTCCCGCCCCCTAGCCCCGCCCCCTCTTGTCCGGCACTTAGACCCGCCCCCGCTTCTGTCCCGCCCCGAGCCCTGGCACCACTGCGGTCCCGCCCCTAGCCCCGCAAATAGCCCCGCCCCGATGATGCCCCGCCCCTTGCCCCGCCCCCGCTCCTGCCCCGGATGTGGGGCGGATCCTTGTTAACACCTCGAAGGCGGAAGGAAATATTTTTTTAACCAACAGCGGCTGTTGGTTTCCAAACCCGGTTAGTTCGGGAGGTGGAGATTGGAAACTCACCTGGTGGCTCAGGTAGTCCCAGTCATGGGGCAGTGCAGGGTCTTGCATTGTCCTGGATCTCACTCAGTGCCCAAACCACCAGGTAGCCCCATTCATGGGGCAGTGCAGGGTCTTGCATTGTCCTGGATCTCACTCAGTGCCCAAACCACCAGGTAGCCCCATTCATGGGGCAGTGCAGGGTCTTGCATTGTCCTGGATCTCACTCAGTGCCCAAACCACCAGGTAGCCCCAGTCATGGGGCAGTGCAGGGTCTTGCATTGTCCTGGATCTCACTCACCTCTCAAACCACCAGGTAGCCCCATTCATGGGGCAGTGCAGGGTCTTGCATTTTCCTGGATCTCACTCAGTGCCCAAACCACCAGGTAGCCCCATTCATGGGGCAGTGCAGGGTCTTGCATTGTCCTGGATCTCACTCACCTCCCAAACCACCAGGTAGCCCCATTCAAGGGGCAGTGCAGGGTCTTGCATTGTCCTGGATCTCACTCAGTGCCCAAACCACCAGGTAGCCCCATTCATGGGGCAGTGCAGGGTCTTGCATTGTCCTGGATCTCACTCAGTGCCCAAACCACCAGGTAGACACAGTCATGGGGCAGTGCAGGGTCTTGCATTGTCCTGGATCTCACTCACCTCCCAAACCACCAGGTAGACCCATTCATGGGGCAGTGCAGGGTCTTGCATTGTCCTGGATCTCACTCAGTGCCCAAACCACCAGGTAGCCCCATTCATGGGGCAGTGCAGGGTCTTGCATTGTCCTGGATCTCACTCAGTGCCCAAACCACCAGGTAACCCCATTCATGGGGCAGTGCAGGGTCTTGCATTGTCCTGGATCTCACTCAGTGCCCAAACCACCAGGTAACCCCATTCATGGGGCAGTGCAGGGTCTTGCATTGTCCTGGATCTCACTCACCTCTCAAACCACCAGGTAGACCCATTCATGGGGCAGTGCAGGGTCTTGCATTGTCCTGGATCTCACTCACCTCTCAAACCACCAGGTAGCCCCATTCATGGGGCAGTGCAGGGTCTTGCATTGTCCTGGATCTCACTCACCTCTCAAACCACCAGGTAGCCCCATTCATGGGGCAGTGCAGGGTCTTGCATTGTCCTGGATCTGACCCTCCTCAAACCACCAGGTAGCCCCATTCATGGGGCAGTGCAGGGTCTTGCATTGTCCTGGATCTCACTCACCTCTCAAACCACCAGGTAGCCCCATTCATGGGGCAGTGCAGGGTCTTGCATTGTCCTGGATCTCACTCACCTCTCAAACCACCAGGTAGACCCATTCATGGGGCAGTGCAGGGTCTTGCATTGTCCTGGATCTCACTCAGTGCCCAAACCACCAGGTAGACCCATTCATGGGGCAGTGCAGGGTCTTGCATTGTCCTGGATCTCACTCACCTGTCAAACCACCAGGTAACCCCAGTCATGGGGCAGTGCAGGGTCTTGCATTGTCCTGGATCTCACTCACCTCCCAAACCACCAGGTAGCCCCATTCATGGGGCAGTGCAGGGTCTTGCATTGTCCTGGATCTCACTCACCTCCCAAACCACCAGGTAGCCCCATTCATGGGGCAGTGCAGGGTCTTGCATTGTCCTGGATCTCACTCACCTCTCAAACCACCAGGTAGCCCCATTCATGGGACAGTGCAGGGTCTTGCATTGTCCTGGATCTCATTCAGTGCCCAAACCACCAGGTAACCCCATTCATGGGGCAGTGAAGGGTCTTGCATTGTCCTGGATCTCACTCAGTGCCCAAACCACCAGGTAGCCCCATTCATGGGGCAGTGCAGGGTCTTGCATTGTCCTGGATCTCACTCAGTGCCCAAACCACCAGGTAGCCCCATTCATGGGGCAGTGCAGGGTCTTGCATTGTCCTGGATCTCACTCACCTCCCAAACCACCAGGTAGCCCCATTCATGGGGCAGTGCAGGGTCTTGCATTGTCCTGGATCTCACTCAGTGCCCAAACCACCAGGTAGCCCCATTCATGGGGCAGTGCAGGGTCTTGCATTGTCCTGGATTTCACTCAGTGCCCAAACCACCAGGTAACCCCATTCATGGGGCAGTGCAGGGTCTTGCATTGTCCTGGATCTCACTCACCTCTCAAACCACCAGGTAGCCCCATTCATGGGGCAGTGCAGGGTCTTGCATTGTCCTGGATCTCACTCACCTCTCAAACCACCAGGTAGCCCCATTCACGGGGCAGTGCAGGGTCTTGCATTGTCCGGATCTCACTCACCTCTCAAACCACCAGGTAGCCCCATTCATGGGGCAGTGCAGGGTCTTGCATTGTCCTGGATCTCACTCACCTCCCACACCACCAGGTAGCCCCATTCATGGGGCAGTGCAGGGTCTTGCATTGTCCTGGAACTCACTCAGTGCCCAAACCACCAGGTAGCCCCATTCATGGGGCAGTGCAGGGTCTTGCATTGTCCTGGAACTCACTCAGTGCCCAAACCACCAGGTAGCCCCATTCATGGGGCAGTGCAGGGTCTTGCATTGTCCTGGATCTCACTCACCTCCCAAACCACCAGGTAGCCCCATTCATGGGGCAGTGCAGGGTCTTGCATTGTCCTGGATCTCACTCAGTGCCCAAACCACCAGGTAGCCCCATTCATGGGGCAGTGCAGGGTCTTGCATTGTCCTGGATCTCACTCACCTCCCAAACCACCAGATAGCCCCATTCATGGGGCAGTGCAGGGTCTTGCATTGTCCTGGATCTCACTCACCTCTCAAACCAGCAGGTAGCCCCATTCATGGGGCAGTGCAGGGTCTTGCATTGTCCTGGATCTCACTCAGTGCCCAAACCACCAGGTAGCCCCATTCATGGGGCAGTGCAGGGTCTTGCATTGTCCTGGATCTCACTCACCTCTCAAACCAGCAGGTAGCCCCATTCATGGGGCAGTGCAGGGTCTTGCATTGTCCTGGATCTCACTCAGTGCCCAAACCACCAGGTAGCCCCATTCATGGGGCAGTGCAGGGTCTTGCATTGTCCTGGATCTCACTCACCTCTCAAACCACCAGGTAGCCCCATTCATGGGGCAGTGCAGGGTCTTGCATTGTCCTGGATCTCACTCACCTCTCAAACCACCAGGTAGCCCCATTCATGGGGCAGTGCAGGGTCTTGCATTGTCCTGGATCTGACCCTCCTCTCAAACCACCAGGTAGCCCCATTCATGGGGCAGTGCAGGGTCTTGCATTGTCCTGGATCTCACTCACCTCTCAAACCACCAGGTAGCCCCATTCATGGGGCAGTGCAGGGTCTTGCATTGTCCTGGATCTCACTCACCTCTCAAACCACCAGTTAGCCCCATTCATGGGGCAGTGCAGGGTCTTGCATTGTCCTGGATCTCACTCACCTCTCAAACCACCAGGTAACCCCATTCATGGGACAGTGCAGGGTCTTGCATTGTCCTGGATCTCACTCACCTCCCAAACCACCAGGTAGCCCCATTCATGGGGCAGTGCAGGGTCTTGCATTGTCCTGGATCTCACTCACCTCTCAAACCACAAGGTAGCCCCATTCATGGGGCAGTGCAGGGTCTTGCATTGTCCTGGATCTCACTCAGTGCCCAAACCACCAGGTAACCCCATTCATGGGGCAGTGCAGGGTCTTGCATTGTCCTGGATCTCACTCACCTCCCAAACCACCAGGTAGCCCCATTCATGGGGCAGTGCAGGGTCTTGCATTGTCCTGGATCTCACTCAGTGCCCAAACCACCAGGTAGCCCCATTCATGCGGCAGTGCAGGGTCTTGCATTGTCCTGGATCTCACTCACCTCCCAAACCACCAGGTAACCCCATTCATTGGGCAGTGCAGGGTCTTGCATTGTCCTGGATCTCACTCACCTCCCACACCACCAGGTAGCCCCATTCATGGGGCAGTGCAGGGTCTTGCATTGTCCTGGATCTCACTCAGTGCCCAAACCACCAGGTAACACCATTCATGGGGCAGTGCAGGGTCTTGCATTGTCCTGGATCTCACTCACCTCTCAAACCACCAGATAACCCCATTCATGGGGCAGTGCAGGGTCTTGCATTGTCCTGGATCTCACTCACCTCCCAAACCACCAGGTAGCCCCATTCATGGGGCAGTGCAGGGTCTTGCATTGTCCTGGATCTCACTCACCTCTCAAACCACCAGGTAGCCCCATTCATGGGGCAGTGCAGGTTCTTGCATTGTCCTGGATCTGACCCTCCTCTCAAACCACCAGGTAGACCGATTCATGGGGCAGTGCAGGGTCTTGCATTGTCCTGGATCTCACTCAGTGCCCAAACCACCAGGTAGCCCCATTCATGCGGCAGTGCAGGGTCTTGCATTGTCCTGGATCTCACTCACCTCCCAAACCACCAGGTAACCCCATTCATTGGGCAGTGCAGGGTCTTGCATTGTCCTGGGTCACACTCACCTCTCAAACCACCAGTTAGCCCCATTCATGGGGCAGTGCAGGGTCTTGCATTGTCCTGGATCTCACTCAGTGCCCAAACCACCAGGTAGACCCATTCATGGGGCAGTGCAGGGTCTTGCATTGTCCTGGATCTCACTCACCTGTCAAACCACCAGGTAACCCCAGTCATGGGGCAGTGCAGGGTCTTGCATTGTCCTGGATCTCACTCACCTCTCAAACCACCAGGTAGCCCCATTCATGGGGCAGTGCAGGGTCTTGCATTTTCCTGGATCTCACTCACCTCCCAAACCACCAGGTAGCCCCATTCATGGGGCAGTGCAGGGTCTTGCATTGTCCTGGATCTCACTCACCTCCCAAACCACCAGGTAGCCCCATTCATGGGGCAGTGCAGGGTCTTGCATTGTCCTGGATCTCACTCACCTCTCAAACCACCAGGTAGCCCCATTCATGGGACAGTGCAGGGTCTTGCATTGTCCTGGATCTCATTCAGTGCCCAAACCACCAGGTAACCCCATTCATGGGGCAGTGAAGGGTCTTGCATTGTCCTGGATCTCACTCAGTGCCCAAACCACCAGGTAGCCCCATTCATGGGGCAGTGCAGGGTCTTGCATTGTCCTGGATCTCACTCAGTGCCCAAACCACCAGGTAGCCCCATTCATGGGGCAGTCCACGGTCTTGCATTGTCCTGGATCTCACTCACCTCCCAAACCACCAGGTAGCCCCATTCATGGGGCAGTGCAGGGTCTTGCATTGTCCTGGATCTCACTCAGTGCCCAAACCACCAGGTAGCCCCATTCATGGGGCAGTGCAGGGTCTTGCATTGTCCTGGATCTCACTCAGTGCCCAAACCACCAGGTAACCCCATTCATGGGGCAGTGCAGGGTCTTGCATTGTCCTGGATCTCACTCAACTCCCAAACCACCAGGTAGCCCCATTCATGGGGCAGTGCAGGGTCTTGCATTGTCCTGGATCTCACTCACCTCCCAAACCACCAGGTAGCCCCATTCATGGGGCAGTGCAGGGTCTTGCATTGTCCTGGATCTCACTCAGTGCCCAAACCACCAGGTAGCCCCATTCATGGGGCAGTGCAGGGTCTTGCATTGTCCTGGATCTCACTCACCTCCCAAACCACCAGGTAACCCCATTCATTGGGCAGTGCAGGGTCTTGCATTGTCCTGGATCTCACTCACCTCCCACACCACCAGGTAGCCCCATTCATGGGGCAGTGCAGGGTCTTGCATTGTCCTGGATCTCACTCAGTGCCCAAACCACCAGGTAGCCCCATTCATGGGGCAGTGCAGGGTCTTGCATTGTCCTGGATTTCACTCACCTCTCAAACCACCAGGTAGCCCCATTCATGGGACAGTGCAGGGTCTTGCATTGTCCTGGATCTCACTCAGTGCCCAAACCACCAGGTAACCCCATTCATGGGGCAGTGCAGGGTCTTGCATTGTCCTGGATCTCACTCACCTCTCAAACCACCAGATAACCCCATTCATGGGGCAGTGCAGGGTCTTGCATTGTCCTGGATCTCACTCACCTCCCAAACCACCAGGTAGCCCCATTCATGGGGCAGTGCAGGGTCTTGCATTGTCCTGGATCTCACTCACCTCTCAAACCACCAGGTAGCCCCATTCATGGGGCAGTGCAGGGTCTTGCATTGTCCTGGATCTGACCCTCCTCTCAAACCACCAGGTAGCCCCATTCATGGGGCAGTGCAGGGTCTTGCATTGTCCTGGATCTCACTCAGTGCCCAAACCACCAGGTAGCCCCATTCATGCGGCAGTGCAGGGTCTTGCATTGTCCTGGATCTCACTCACCTCCCAAACCACCAGGTAACCCCATTCATTGGGCAGTGCAGGGTCTTGCATTGTCCTGGATCTCACTCACCTCCCACACCACCAGGTAGCCCCATTCATGGGGCAGTGCAGGGTCTTGCATTGTCCTGGATCTCACTCAGTGCCCAAACCACCAGGTAGCCCCATTCATGGGGCAGTGCAGGGTCTTGCATTGTCCTGGATTTCACTCACCTCTCAATCCACCAGGTAGCCCCATTCATGGGACAGTGCAGGGTCTTGCATTGTCCTGGATCTCACTCAGTGCCCAAACCACCAGGTAACCCCATTCATGGGGCAGTGCAGGGTCTTGCATTGTCCTGGATCTCACTCACCTCTCAAACCACCAGATAACCCCATTCATGGGGCAGTGCAGGGTCTTGCATTGTCCTGGATCTCACTCACCTCCCAAACCACCAGGTAGCCCCATTCATGGGGCAGTGCAGGGTCTTGCATTGTCCTGGATCTCACTCACCTCTCAAACCACCAGGTAGCCCCATTCATGGGGCAGTGCAGGGTCTTGCATTGTCCTGGATCTGACCCTCCTCTCAAACCACCAGGTAGCCCCATTCATGGGGCAGTGCAGGGTCTTGCATTGTCCTGGATCTCACTCACCTCTCAAACCACCAGGTAGCCCCATTCTTGGGGCACTGCAGGGTCTTGCATTGTCCTGGATCTCACTCAGTGCCCAAACCACCAGGTAACCCCATTCATGGGGCAGTGCAGGGTCTTGCATTGTCCTGGATCTCACTCAGTGCCCAAACCACCAGGTAGCTCCATTCATGGGGCAGTGCAGGGTCTTGCATTGTCCTCGATCTCACTCACCTCTCAAACCACCAGGTAGCCCCATTCATGGGGCAGTGCAGGGTCTTGCATTGTCCTGGATCTCACTCACCTCTCAAACCACAAGGTAGCCCATTCATGGGGCAGTGCAGGGTCTTGCATTGTCCTGGATCTCACTCACCTCCCAAACCACCAGGTAGCCCCATTCATGGGGCAGTGCAGGGTCTTGCATTGTCCTGGATCTCACTCAGTGCCCAAACCACCAGGTAGCCCCATTCATGCGGCAGTGCAGGGTCTTGCATTGTCCTGGATCTCACTCACCTCCCAAACCACCAGGTAACCCCATTCATTGGGCAGTGCAGGGTCTTGCATTGTCCTGGATCTCACTTAGTGCCCAAACCACCAGGTAGCCCCATTCATGGGGCAGTGCAGAGTCTTGCATTTTCCTGGATCTCACTCAGTGCCCAAACCACCAGGTAACCCCATTCATGGGGCAGTGCAGGGTCTTGCATTGTCCTGGATCTCACTCAGTGCCCAAACCACCAGGTAACCCCATTCATGGGGCAGTGCAGGGTCTTGCATTGTCCTGGATCTCACTCACCTCTCAAACCACCAGGTAGCCCCATTCATGGGGCAGTGCAGGGTCTTGCATTGTCCTGGATCTCACTCAGTGCCCAAACCACCAGGTAACCCCATTCATGTGGCAGTACAGGGTCTTGCATTGTCCTGGATCTCACTCAGTGCCCAAACCACCAGGTAGCCCCATTCATGGGGCAGTGCAGGGTCTTGCATTGTCCTGGATCTCACTCACCTCCCAAACCACCAGGTAGCCCCATTCATGGGGCAGTGCAGGGTCTTGCATTGTCCTGGATCTCACTCACCTCTCAAACCACCAGGTAGCCCCATTCATGGGACAGTGCAGGGTCTTGCATTGTCCTGGATGTCACTCAGTGCCCAAACCACCAGGTAGCCCCATTCATGGGGCAGTGCAGGGTCTTGCATTGTCCTGGATCTCACTCACCTCCCAAACCACCAGGTAGCCCCATTCATGGGGCAGTGCAGGATCTTGCATTGTCCTGGATCTCACTCAGTGCTAAAAACACCATAAAATGCTGGTGGCCAACTGAAGAGAGACTGGGTAGGCTGGGGTTGTTTACCTTGGAGCAGAGAAGGCTGTGGGAGGTATACAAAATGATGAGGAGGATGGATAGGGTAGATAGGAAGAAACTTTTCCCCTTAGCGGAGGTGCCTGTCACCAGGGGCCATACATTTAAGGTAAGGGGCAGGAGGTGACTTGACTCAAGTGCGTAAGATCCTGAACGACCTTGACAAGGTGGACGGGGAAATGATGTTTCCTCTTGTGCGTGAGTCCAGAACTGGGGGGGTGGGAGGCTCTGTTTTAGGACAGAGATGAAGAAAACATTTTTAGAGGGGATTCGAGGGAAAAAAAAAATCACCCAGAGGGTGGTTGGAATCTGGGACACTCTCCTTGAGGCAGGAACCCTTAACATTTAGAAAGCGTTTCGGTGAGCACCTGAAACGCCCTAGCATACAGGGCTACCGGCCAAGTGCTGGGAAATGGGTTTAGAATGGGACAGGTGCTTGATGGTCAGCACAGACCCGATGGGCCGAAGGGCCTGTTTCTGTGCTATATAACTCGACGACTCTATGGCGGAAGCTGAGTGCTGTCGTGGACTCAGTCACTGGCTCCATTGGTATTTCTGTTCACAGCCTTTTGCTTTTCATAATGCTTTTCCATTATAAAATTCGGTGGGTCTATTGTCAATGGTTTCTGTCGAGGAAATCGGAGTGAACACTCAGACCCAGGAGGTTTGTCTCGGAAGTCTTTATTGAATCATGATATCACGGAGAGCCCAGCAGCTTACAATGGAGCTAGCCGGCACTCTGAGGAAGCATCACAGTACACGCATATTTATAGTAGAAGTTGTACATATCAAAGAGCTTGAAGGTGATAAGACTGTCTAACCTTCAATAATTAATTACATTGAGAATCATTGTCTTTGGCATGCAACAAACAATTAGTCTATTCTAATTTATGCCTATACAGGATATTGGGGGAAGCCCATCTGGTAATAAAAAAGTGAGACAGAGAATAGATAACCATGCTTGACCTTATCTTTAGTGCTAGGGGGTGTACACTCTAGAGAACAGATGACCATTGCTTGATCCTGTCTCTTTGTGTTGGGGGCAGACATCCTCGCCTTGTCTCGAGGATTCTAGGAAGCTTGTTTATGATACTCCTTTTCTCCTTTCCTGCTCAGTTAGCTGGCAGCTGCAGGTGTACCTGCTAGAACAAGAGAGGGAACTGTGCTGTAGTATTCCACTATGGTTTTAACCGTTTAACCCTTAGTTGTCCTGCAGATGTATTTTATTCTTCCACCATCCCACCTTGTTAATCTTCTAGATTAATACCAATGAGGAATAGTATCTTCATCATCATAAGGGGGCTCATAACCATAAGGGGAAGGCCGATCCCTGGCAGGGTAAACTTTTTCTCCCCACCAGTGGGTTTCGCTGGGGCCAGTGCGCGTCAATTGAGGGACAACTGGAGCTCCTCCTGATCCAGTAGAGACACTGTTAATAACCTGGGAACAGCAAATCCACAAAGCAATACATGCACAACACCCTATAACACAGGCTACGACCAACCCAATTAAAACGTATAGCAACCAACTTCCCCCAACCGGAGAACCAACCTAGTATTACAGACCACCAAGAATCTTATTTATAAAAATTACTCAAACCTTCCGTTTCAATACATAATACAAGTTAGATCACTTGGTAACAGCTGCTATATTGTTGCCGGACAATGTCTTTTACAGCGAGTGGCGTGGACCCAGTCTTCCTTCCCTTTAACCTTCAGGGCCGTTCGAGTTGTTAGCAGCACAAGGTAGGGTCCTTTCCACCCTCTCACGCAATTCAGCTGCTGTCTTGCACAGAGGAAAATGAGTACAAATCCAACCTTTAGTCCGATTAACTTGCGAGGCTACGGCCTGCATTCGTTGAACCGCAGAATTGGTATTCCATGTCCCCGCTAGGACCGCACATGACAGGATCCAAATCAGAGTCAGCATTCCGACGGCTCAGTTAAAGTTCTTGCACAAGCACTTCCGGCCGAGGTCAGCGTCCGCTTGACGTGCGAGGCGTGGATCCACAAGGGCGTCCTTCAACCTTTACGGCCGTATGGGTGGTGAGCAGGACTTGGAAAGGCCCTTCCCATCGAGGTTCCAAACAGTTCTTTCTCCTGAAGGTCTTTACTAGGACTAGGTCCCCGGGCTGGTATTGATGGCAGTCTTCAATGGTGGGCTTTTTCTGAGCTTCTACTCCCTGTATATGCAAGCTCTTGAGAGAATTAGTGAGCGCTATACAGTATGTAATCATTCCCTCATCCATAGCGTGGATGTCCATTTCCCTAGCAGACAAGGGTGGGGTCACTGGGAGGCGCATAGGACGTCCCATTACAACTTCATAAGGAGAGAGGGAGGTGGTACGGTTAGGGTGAGAGCGCATAGTCATGAGCGCCAAGGGTAGAGCTTCAGGCCCTTTCAAACCGGTTTCTTCACATAATTTAGTTTGTTTTTTTCAGAATACCATTTTGTCTTTCCATCGCTCCAGTAGACTGGGGGTGGTATGGGCAGGAAAGGTGATGGTTGCATTTTAAGGCCTTCAACAGTTCCTTTATCACTTTAGCCGTAAAATGAACAACAATTTTACAACAACAACAGCATCATTTCCTCGGGTGGGATACGCCTCAACCCATCGCGAGAACAAACATACTAGAACTAAAACATCATTATATTCCATACATTTAGGCATTTGTATAAAGTCCATTTGTAGGTGTACAAATGGGCCCCATGGCTGGGCAGTCAGTGTGGGCGTCTTGCCTGGGTTATGTCATTGACATCGGTATGACAGGTATTACTAATACAATGCCTATTAGCGTATTACTATTCACTATACATTCAACATTCATTCTACATACACGTGTTAAACCCCTGAGCTGGAAACCGGTCAAGTCATGATTCTTGTGTCGTGAGAGATTCAATAGATGCTCATTAGTTACCCATGAAGGGACTAACCCTTCTTTAGTCTGTCTTAAATTTTCTCGGGCTTGTTCCAGTGCCCAAGATCCATAGGTGTTGCAAACGTCATTTCTGCTCGCTTTGTCTGAAATATTTTTTCCTATTTCCATTAATTTATTGATAGTCCCCGCATGACTTTCGAGCACGGTAGCCAGACTTTGGATTAACCAATGATGTCCAACAATGTTGAATATCATAGTGGCATCATTTATCAGGCTGCGCTTAACGCGGTTCCCTCCCAAGCCTAATCGCATCTCGCCACTGAACTGAACTGCTTCAGTCATCAACTGGTGCGTCAGAGCCCTATAGAGTGCTTGGGTATGGGTTGAGCACCATTGGGGCAGGATGACACCGGATACATTCTAGACTACGGGTACCAGCTCATGGTGTACATTATCATACAAAACTTCTGATTAACCAGTACCAAACCATTCGTCGGTCCTGGGTGCATAGTCGGACAAGATGGATCAGTCAGTGTGGTTTGAGGGGCTTCAATTATCCCTACTCAGACTGTGAAAGTAGAGGTGGGAGGTGGCTGGGTATTGGCGGACGTCCCGCGCTCGACCTGAAGCAAACCCTTACTACAATTTGAAAGCACTTGTTCTCCTACTGTTACATTTATCATTCCCCGTTGCATGTCACATTCGGCACTGTCCGTGCTGTACCAAAGTTCCTCCTGTGGTGCGGGATGAGCAGTGATGATCCCCGACCTTGTTGCCTGATAGGCCCACGACCAGGATCGTAGATCTGTGGAGACATTAACATCGGCTCCCGTTCTCTGTGTTACCGCTTGGTCAATTGTCATGTATCTTTAACTGTGTGTAATGCCTCCATTTACTTCCCGTTCTCATATCTACAAGTGCGTATGTATCACCTGTCATAATTACCTGGTATGGTCCATTGTTGCTCTTTGAATTTGCCTGTTTCCATATCCTTAATCATCTGTCAGTCTCTAACTTCCTCTCTCCACTCATGTAATCACCTACTTAATTCCCTTTCATTGTCCTGTATTTTTCCTTTCTGTGGCCCTACACCTCCTACTATAATACCTTCAGGTAATTGCATGGCCCTTACCTGTTATCATTTCAAATGGGGTGAACCTGGCGGTCCTGCTTGGGGTAGCCCACGGCGCATTAGAATATTGGGCTGTTCCCTGTCTCTTGATTGATTTGTTTTTTAAAGTTCAGTTCATCCTTTCCACCATTCCTGGACTCTGGGGGTGGTAAGGAATATGGAATTTCTGTTTAATCTCCATAAGATTACACACTTCTTTAATGTCTCTCCCTGTGAAATGAGTTCCCTGATCTGAATCCATTTGGGTAAACTCCTTCCAGTTTACTCTCTCCTGCTGCTGTCTCATGTCAGGCCTCAATTCCTTAAACAACTCTACAATGCACCTTCTTATCCTATCTTTCAATGGCTCAGTATCTTCACTTCCAGTGATGGTTCTCTCTGGGATCCGCTTAACTCTGCCTGTCCTCAAGGTGTTAATCCTGTGGTTTTACTTTGTGTAGCTCACAGGCACATTAATATAGTCAGTAATACATCTATTTAGCCTTTTTCCAGCTTTCCCTTTACCTGTATCCATCTTGTGGTAAATTGTTGTTAAGTATTATTTCTCCTTACATTTCAATTCCTGAACTACAGATTCCTCATAGTTTTACCTCTAAGTTTTCGTTCCTGACCATGATCATCCCAAAGTTCTCTTGAGTTCAGTTTCTCTATTGTCTTGGATTGTTTAAGATGTTTCCTTACTCTTTAGGCCATATTAACTATTCCATTTCAACGGGGATCTCTGTCTCTAGATCTTTGCTTATCTCCCCCTGTGCAGTTCCAATGCCTCAGTCGATGGCCAGATTATCGAATTCATTTCCCTTAAAACAGTTTGTACATTATGTCCTCTTTCCCTGACTCATTCTCCCACTTGCCTCATACCAGTTTACACTTGCAACAGCTCCCATCTTATCTTGTTCAGGTTGTCTGGAGAGACTTTACAATCCAATCAAGTATTCTCATAACAGTTTTAAAACAGAAATCAGGTATTGACAAGTTTTGCTTCCTTCTCTTCTCCTCAAAAGATTTTATTGTCTTAAAAGTAACCCACTAAATTGTGCCTGACCCTTTTCTTTTAGAATTATCCCAGATTCATTAACTCGGCCAAAAATTGGATTTCTGCCAAACTTTGCCAAGGTCTTGAGCTTAGCTTCATATTTTGGGAACAGACTTTACAAACACAAAAGCTTGCAGCATTTGAATTAGTGCCAATTGTTGTCAGGCCTTTTAAAATGAAAATTCCCTTTTGAGAACTTTATCAAGAACCAAACCTCGAATTTTTAACTGTAATTTACACTATCAAAATTAAAACAACCTTTTGTTCATGTGTAATGATTTGTATCCAAGTTATAATTTCCGTATGTTTATCGACACATTATTTATCTTTAATAGCATCCTAGTGATTCAAAAGTAACCTGTTAAATTACACGGCACTTTACATCTCAAGATTGTCCCCAATTCAAATTTCAGTGCTTTTGGGAAGCAGATTTCCTTAAATATTTAATTCATCTCTTCATAAGAAACCCCTTTTTATCCATTGGAACCACCTAGACCTTGTGTTTATGTCTTTTCGTTTTCCTAGAATCTTTCCGAATTTCAAGTAATTTCTTTTTCTCAGGATTTTAGAATACGAACTCGTATGTATTAATCCCAATCAGCTTGGAAGCTGATGATGAGGGTTATTCCCTACTAGTCTGCGAGGGGCTGGTACAAGGGTTGGTTCATCTCAAGGATGAGATAAAGGCAAGCCCTGTCTTATCTTTACACTCCCTTCAAATTACGATTTTTGCCAGAAATCTCAACTCAAACCTTATACTCAAAACTTTGGAGTATTTGAATAAACTTTTCCTTTAATCTAATATGGGGCTTTCGACTCTAACGTGCTCAACTACACACACAAAAAACAATCCAGGGAAGAAAACACATGAAAGCTCACATACAAATACTTCATTGCACACAGACAAACACATAGATAAAGGTATGTATCGATACTCCTATAATATTGAACTTAACTCTAAACGAAGCTTCGAGTAGCAGTGGGGGGAATAAAGGGATCTTGAAGGCTCCACCTATAGGGACCTTCAAACTGACGAAAGCTCACATTTTCTCTGCTGCAGCTTGCAAATTGCTCATTAACCCCCTAGGGGTACCCCACCCCCCTCTCTCTCTCTCTCTCTCTCTTCAGCACAAACAGCTCTTGTAACTTAGGTCAATTCATTCTTTTTTTTTTAAGTTACAGAAAATTCAGTCGCAGACTATCTACCTCCCTTAAAACATATTATAAGCGCTCAAATCTGTCCCGATTAAAAGTTCCAGCTGGTGGGAAGCTCTCTCCTTTACTTTGAGTCCATTTAACCCAATCAGAAATACATTGGACAATTTCAGGACTGTAATGGACACAAAAGAAAAACACAGAAATTACTTACTTTTCACCTCCATGGGACTCGAACCCCTGGGTATACCATTACTACTGTTTTTTCCCGTTTTCTTACCCATCTTCAAAGTTCCTGATTTAAGCTCCGGTTTCGCCGGCTTCGGTTTGTTCTTAGTACTTTGCGAAGCGGGGTGAGTGGCAGAGCCCGCTCTGCTGTTGCGACCTCCCATTTTTCTGAAAAGAAAACACAATTAACAGCGCAGCGCGCGTTTCCTACCCTAGGTGCTCACCGGTGTTTAAGAGTTCCTGAACAAGTCCTCCAGTTCCTTGGGTCTTTTGAGTCTGGTCGGTAGCTACCCTTTTTCAAGCACTCCCCCTTTCAGCTAGGATGCTTTCACTGCAATCCCCCTCTCAGCTAGGATGCAGTTCGCACTCTCCCTAACTTGGGACAGGTATTCCTCCCCTTTTTTCCGCGAGGGTTCTTTTTTAGAGATCCGACGGCCCAGGATTTCAATCACCTCTCCAACTTAAGAGGTTACTGGACTTCAGTCGGATCCCATCCTCGTCGCCAATTTGATGCGGAAATCGGAGTGAACACTCAGACCCAGGAGGTTTGTCTCGGAAGTCTTTATTGATCATGATATCATGGAGAGCCCAGCAGCTTACAATGGAGCTAGCCGGCACTCTGAGGAAGCATCACAGTACACACATATTTATAGTAAAAGTTGTACATATCAAAGAGCTTGAAGGTGATAAGACTGTCTAACCTTCAATAATTAATTACATTGAGAATCATTGTCTTTGGCCTGCAACACACAATTAGTCTATTCTAATTTATGACTATACAGGATATTGGGGGAAGCCCATCTGGTAATAAAAAAGTGAGACAGAGAATAGATAACCATGCTTGACCTTATCTTTAGTGCTAGGGGGTGTACACTCTAGAGAACAGATGACCATTGCTTGATCCTGTCTCTTTGTGTTGGGGGCAGACATCCTCGCCTTGTCTCGAGGATTCTAGGAAGCTTGTTTATGATACTCCTTTTCTCCTTTCCTGCTCAGTTAGCTGGTAGCTGCAGGTGTACCTGCTAGAACAAAAGAGGGAACTGTGCTGTAGTATTCCACTATGGTTTTAACCGTTTAACCCTTAGTTGTCCTGTAGATGTATTTTATTCTTCCACAGCTGGTGTTCCCCTGTGTCTGCTGCCCTTGTCCATCTCGATGGTAGCAGTCGTGGGTTTGGAAGGTGCTGCCTAAGGAGCCTTGGTGAGCTCCTGCAGTGCATCTTGTAGATGGTACACACACTGCTGACACTGTGCTTCGGTGGTGGAGGGAGTGATTTTTTTGGTGGATGGGGTGCCAATCAAGCGGGGCTGCTTTGTCCAGGACGGTGTCAAGCTTCTTGAGTGTTGGAACTGCACTCATCCAGGCAAGTGGAGGTTATTCCATCCATTTCCTGACCTGTGCCCTCTAGGTGGTGGACAGGTTTTGGGTTTGTAGCAACAGTGTTTATATGGCTCGTCCAGTTCAGTTACTGTCAATGGTAACGCCTAGAATGATGATAGTGTGGGATTCAGTGATGGAAATGCCATTGATTGTCAAGGGATGATGGCCAGATTCTCTCTTGTTGAAGATAATCAGTTTGGCAATTTTGAGGGAGGAATGTTACTTAGCACTTGTCAGCCCAAGTCTAGATATTGCCCAGGATTTGCTACATTTGAACATGGGCTGCTTCAGTGTCTGGGGAGTCGCAAATGGCGCTGAACACTGTGGAAAGATCAGCAAAAATCCCCACTTCTGACTTTACGCTGGGAGGAAGATCATTGATGAAGCAGCTGAAGATGGTTGGGCTGAGGACACTATCCTGAGCAACTCCTGCAGTGAAGTCCTGGAACTGAGATAGTTAACCTCCCAAAACCATCTATCTTTCTTCTAGGTATGACTCCAACCAGTAGAGTGTTTCCCCCTGATTCCCATTGACTCCAGTTTGGCTAGGGCTCCCTGATGCCACACTCGGTCAAACTCTTCCTTGATCTCAATGGCAGTCGCTCTCAGCTCACCTTTTGAGTTCAGCTCTTTGGCCCACGTTTGATCCAAGGCTGTATGGAGACCAAGAGCTGAGTGACTCCGCCGGAACACTAGCTGAGCATCAGTGGGTAGGTTATTGCAAAGCAAGTGCCACATGATATCACTGCTGTTGGTGCCTTTCATCACTTTACTGATGGTTGAGAGTAGGCTGATGGGGCAGTAATTGGCCGGGTTGGATTTCTACTGTGCTTTGTGTACAGGACATAGCTGGGCAATTTCCTACATTGCTGGGTGGATGACAGTGTTGTAGCTGTTCTGGAACTGCTTGACTAGGGGCACAGCTAGTTCTGAAGCATAAGTCTTCAGTCCTATTGCCAGAGCATTGTCAGGGCCCATTGCCTTTGCAGTATCCAGTGCCTTCAGCCATTTCTCGATATGAACTGGAAAGAATCGAATTATCTACGTACTACATCTACATCTGTGATGCTGGGAAACTCTGGAGGAGGTCCAGGTGGATTACCCACTCGGTACTTCTGGCTGAAGATTGTTGCATGTGTTTCAGCCTCAGCTTTTGCACTGATCTGCTGGACTCCCCCACCATTGAGAATGGGGACATTTATGGAGCCTCCTCCTTCAATAAGTTGTTTAATTGTCCGCCACCATCCACAATTGGACGTGACAGGATTGCATAGCTTAGGTCCGATCCATTGGTTGTGGAATCGCTTAGCTCTGTCTAACGCTCGCTGCTGGTGCTGTTTGGTATGCAAGTAGTCCTGCTTTATAGCTTCACCTGGTTGACACCTCATTTTTAGATGTGCCTGTTGCTGCTCCTGGCATGCCCTCCTGCATTCTTCATTGAACCAGGGTTGTTCCCATGACTTGATGGTAATGGTAGAGTGGGGGAGATGCCAGGCCATGAGGTTACAGATTATGTTCGAGTACAATTCTGCTGCTGCCGATGGCCCACAGTGCCTCATGGTTGCCCAGTCTTGAGTTGCTAGATCTGTTTGAAATCTATCCCAATTAACACGGTGGTAGTGCCACACAACACAATGGATGGTATCCTCAATGTGGAGGCGGGACTGCACGGTGTCACTCCTACACTAACATGACAGATAAGGCAGGTTGATGAGGATGAAGCCAAGAACGTGTTTAGCTCTTGTCCATTCCCTCGCCTCCTGTCACACACCCAGTCCAGCAGCTAGCTCCTTAGGAGTCGCCAACTCAGTCTGTAGTGGTGCGACCGAGCTACTCTTGGTGATGGACATTGAAGTCCCTCACCCATTGTACATTCTGTGCCCTTGCCACCCTCGGTGCTTCCTCCAAGTGGTGTTCGACATGGAGGAGAACTGATCCATCAGCTGAGGGCCTGCGGTATGTGATAATCAGCAGGAGGTTTCCTTGCCCATGTTTGGCTTGATTCCATGAGACTTCATGGAGTCTGGAGCCGATATTGAGGACCCCCAGGGCAAATCCCTCCCGACTGTCTAACATTGTGCGGCCGCCTCTGCTGGGTCTTTCCTGCGCAATGGTTTAGGGCATATCCAGGGATGTTGATCGTGGTGCCTGGGACATTGTCTGTGAGGTATGATTCTGCGGGTATGAGTATGTCAGGCTGTTGCTTGACGAGTCTGTGAGACTGCACTCCCAATTTTAGCTCAAGATCCCAGGTATCAGTTAGGAGATCTTTGCAGGTTTGACAGGGCTGAGTTTGACTTTGACATTTCCGATGCCTAGTTCAATGTTGGACGGTCCATCTGGTTTCATTCCTTATTGACCTGAATAGCAGAAAATAAAGCCTGATTTGCAAACAATTTAACGACGTGAACCCAGTGAAAATGCCACCCAAATATTGTAGACACTGGCATGGGTAGAGTAGAACACACGCACTCAAATGGAGGAAGCTGAGGGGCCCATAACATCCCGGGTTCACATACCAGAAATTGGCACATGCCTTCAAATGTTCATACTCACTTTCCAGACAGGGAAATTTCCAGAAATAAACTTAAAAAAAAGACTAAAACTCACTTCTATATCAACAACGAATAGGTACAGAATAAGAATGCAAACAATTTAAACCCGCATTTCAGAAGTGGACAGATGCTGAGAAAAGCCCATAACCACCTATCAGAGATTGAAAGGCACTGATTGGGACTCAGGCTCCTCTCCCGCAAAGTGACTGATAGACCAAAAACCCTCACCTACCAGAGAGACTGAGAGGAGATAATGTCGCTGAGAGGTGCATGTTAGACACTAAATAGTGCAGAAAAAACAAATGCACATTTATACACTCGAGGCTGATAAGTTCTAGGCAAAATCCAGAATCACAGATGCGAAACTGGGTGGCACAGAGGAAGGTTTACTCCCAGACATCAGAACCTGCCGGGTACAGATATAACAAACACTGACAATTCAGAAACTGAAAGTTTAAGATTAACAAACATACATTAATACACCCGTTTCTTATGTGCATGAAGTATAACCATTACTGACGTAAGTGTGACAGACAGCAACAGACCAAAACGCACACTCTCACATAGCAAAACAGGGTTTAAGAGTTGGAGTGAGACATATGTTTGCATATGAGAAACGGAACGATACAGAATAATATCTCACTCACAATCCAGAAACAAACAGGACCAGGTTAAAATCCAAACATATCAGACATTGGAAGTTAGATTTAGTAAAACAATCATGTCGCAGATATTGACAGGAACAGAGTAAAATCCACATTCACATTAAATGAAATGTAGTAATGCCTCTATTCACATCAGAATCACACAGTGCAGAAGAGGCCCTTCGGCCCATCGAGTCTGCATCGACACATGAGAAACACCTGACGTAACTACCTAATCCCATTGACCAGCACTTGGCCCCATAGCCTTGAATGTTGTGACATGCAAAGTGCTCATCCAGGTACTTTTTAAAGGATGTGAGGCTAACCCGCCTCCACCACCCTCCCAGGCAGCGCATTCCAGACCCTCACCACCCTCTGGGTGAAAAAGTTTTTCCTCACATCCCCCCCTAAACCTCCTGCCCCTCACCTTGAACTTATGTCCCCTTGTGACTGACCCTTCAACTAAGGGGAACAGCTGCTCCCTATCCACCCTGTCCATGCCCCTCATAATCTTGTACACCTCGATCAGGTCGCCCCTCAGTCTTCTCTGCTCCAACGAAAACAACCCAAGTCTATCCAACCTCTCTTCGTAACTTAAATGTTTCATCCCAGGCAACATCCTGGTGAATCTCCTCTGCACCCCGTCCAGTGCAATCACATCCTTCCTATAATGTGGCGACCAGAACTGCACACAGTACTCCAGCTGTGGCCTCGCCAAGGTTCTATACAACTCCAACATGACCGCCCTACTTTTGTAATCTATGCCTCGATTGATAAAGGCAAGTGTCCCATATGCCTTTTTCACCACCCCACTAACATGCCCCTCCGCCTTCAGAGATCTATGGACACACACGCCAAGGTCCCTTTGTTCCTCAGAACTTCCTAGTGTCATGCCGCTCATTGAATACTTCTTTGTCAAATTACTCCTTCCAAAGTGTATCACCTCACACTTTTCAGGGTTAAAATCCATCTGCCACTTATCTGCCCATTTGACCATCCCATCTATATCTTCCTCTAGCCCAAGACACTCAACCTCACAGTTAACCACCCGGCCAATCTTTGTGTCATCCACAAACTTACTAATCCTACCCCCCAACATTGTCATTTATGTCGTTTATATAAATGACAAATAATAGGGGACCCAGCACAGATCCCTGTGGTATGCCACTGGACACTGGCTTCCAGTCACTAAAGCATCCTTCTGTCATCACCCTCTGTCTCCTACAACTAAGCCAATTTTGAATCTACCCTATCAAATTACCCTGTATCCCATGTGCATTTGTCTTCTGTATAATCTCCCATGTGGGACCTTGTCAAAGGCTTTGCTGAAATCCATATAAACTACATCAACTGCACTACCCTCTTTCCAGGAGTTTAAACAATGAATGAAACTCACTTGCATTCCTGAAGCTGAAAGATACAGCGATCTAAACCCTCAACTAGCAAAGACTGAGAAAAAAGAATGAAATTCCCTTGAGCTCAAATGAATGCTGCAGAATAAAATACACATTGATAAGCTAGAAACCGACCAGTTCAGAATGACCCACACTTACATAGCTCCCATTGCCATGTAGAGTACAACACCTTGTCATTAACGCTGGTTACCTACAGCTGGATATGCACTTCCCAATCTAATCCTATCTCGGCATTTCGAAGTCTGACAGACACACACACCAAAAACAAAAGCTATATCCCAGAAACGAGCAGGAATATGATTGATAAAGCCATTATATTTAACAAATGGGCAGACACAATGTAAAATTCAGACTCCCATTCCAAAGGCTGTCATGAACAGAATATCAATAGCACTTATTTAGAAGATTATTTTTATTATTATTTATTCATGGGATGTGGGCGTCGCTGGCTAGGCCAGCATTTATTGCCCGTCCCTAATTGCCCTTGTTCAGAGGGCATTTGGGGAGTCAACCACCTTACTGAGCCTCTGGAGTCATACGTAGGCCGGACCAGGTAAGGAAGACAGATTTCCTTCCCAAAAGGACGTTCGTGAACCAGATGGGTTTTTACAACAATCGACAATGGTCATCCTCAGGTTTTTAATTCCAGATTTTTGTTGAATTCAGATTTCACCACCTGACATGGTGGGATTTGAACCTGGGTCCTCAGAGCATTAGTTTGGGTCTCTGGATCACCCAGTCCAGTGACCAAACCTCTGCCACCATCTCCCCACAGACTAACCATTCCCTTTTAAATTCACACTCACTGAGCAACAACAGGCAGATAAATACACAAGCCGATAATCACATAACAAACGGAAAGCTACAAGATTTACCTCGTACTCAAACAATGGGGCCCTGTTGGGTTCATGGTGTCATGACAATGACATACCAGATGCAGACGATCATAGAGAAAAGCAGATGCTCGGTTACCACGATACGATAGGCAATCAAACCCACATTCTCAGACCAGGGGTTGACAGCATAAGCGTAAATCTTCACTCATTTAACATAAAATAACAGGCACAGAATAATGGTTATTGTCATCGACGTGACCGTGAAAGGTGAATGGGTGGGAGGTCGGGTGGGTGAGGTGGGCGAACGCTCTGACAACATAGACTCCAGGATGCAGAATAAAATAAACACACACCAACCAGAAACTCTCATGTATGTAGTAACATCTACAGCGACATTTCATAAAGCGAAACACATACTCACAGGGCGGACATACAACAGTTTCTCGATGGCTCCGTGGTTTCATGACTGTCCATCCTACGGACTGGAAACTTTAACTCTGTTTCACTCTCCACAGAGGCTGCTAGACCGGCTGAGTTTTTCTTTTCCAAGAAAGTCAGGGAATTGGGTGGATTGGGGTGGGGGAGGGTATTGGATAATTTGGCGGCCGAGACAGCTTCTTGCTGTGACGAGCAATAGAAGTGATCGAGTAGCTCAACGAACAAGCTGGATGGCTATAACATTGACATCATTGCCAATTAGCCAACCAGGAACAAAACTATCCACCATCCCTCATCAGCATAGAGCTCGGGGTTAGTCTGAAAAGAAACAGGTTTAGTCAGAGTTTTCATTGAGTGCCTGCAGTTTGCCCTGGCCACGGTTGACAATCTCTGGGTGCGGTACGATCTATGAAGTTAACTTAAATACCATTGCACTGTCTGACTGTCTGTAATGACCATGTTGAAATGCCTGCAATGTTCCTTTGATTATATTGAAGAATGTCAGAGTACAACATGATCTACGTAGACAACTTTGAATATATCGTTCCACTTTTTGTGATGGCCATTTAGAAATGTTTTGTAAATGTTCTTTCAGATATTTTATGAATATTTTTCAGAAAATAAAATCGAGAAAGTTGCTTTGACCACAAGTCCATCGGGCAGTTGTCGGCACTTAACGTCCTAGAGGCCCTGCGGGAAGAGGAGACGGTGGATCCTGTCGGACGGAGAGAGGCAAAAAGTCATTTGGCAGAATGCCTGAAGCCCAGAGCTTTCAAACAAGCGCCAAGACGCAGCTTGGCTGGTGGTGAGAATGGTCCTCCGCGTCAGATCTTTCCCACAAGCCCGTACTCTTACCCCACCCCCCTCCGCACGTTGCCCTCGAGGTGGCTGTGCCGGGAAAGGGACCATTGGTTCACCTCCTTGTGGACTGTGCCTTTGCCATGCAGGCCTGGAGGGAGATGCAGTGGTTTCTGTCGAGGTTCACCCCGAGCAGTTCCGTGACACAGGACTCTGTTGCTCTACGGGGCTGTTCCCAGGGACACCAACACCGAGACAGACATCAACTGCGGCTGGAGGATCATCAACTCGATGAAAGACGCTCTTTGGTCTGCCAAAAATGTGTTGGTCTTCCAGCGCAAAGAGTTGCCCGTGAACAAGGTTTTCAGACTGGCACATTCCCAGCGCTGAGGGACGCACTAAAGCTTGGGGCAGCTGCTGCAGAGATGCAATGGGGAAAGTCGCTGGCTACAACCTTCCAGCTGTGCGACACTGAGGGGCTGCACATTGTCTGGAACACCTCAGGCCGTTTGTCTCGCATTGAATGTATACAGTGAATATCTGACAATTACATTGAAGCACCTCAGCCTACAACATGATCTAGGTGGACAATGTTGATATCATTGCACTTTCTGTAATGACCATTTTGAAATATCTTCCATGTTGCTTTGATTATATTGAACCTCCTCAAGAGAGCAACATGATCGATGTGGACAATTTTGAATATCATTCCACTTTCTGGGATGGTCATTTTGGAAATGCTTTGTAATGGTCTTTCCGATGTTTTATCACTAAAGTGTATTTTTGCAAAAATTAAAGCCCTGAAATGTCCCAGTTTCCAAGGAGAGCGGCAAGAAGACGAAGAGATCCAGGAAGGAAAACTGCTCCATCCATACCTACAAAGTGATGAATCAGGTTCACCCGGACACCGCCATCTCCCCCCAGGCCATGAGCATCATGAAGTCGTTCGTTGATGATATTTTCGAGCGCATCACGGGTGAGGCTTCCCGCCTGTCCCACCACAACAAGCGGCAGCACCATCAGCTCCCGGGAGATCCAGACCACCGTGTGCCTGCTGCTGCCCGGGGAACTGGCCGAGCATGCCATGGCAGAGGGTCAAAGGTGGTGGCCAGAGTGTCCCAGTTCCAACTAAAACGCCACAAAGTGTTTTGTAAGAGCCAATCACACAGTCTCTGAAAAAGCTATGGCAAAAGCTCTATAATATTCCAAACACTCCTTCCAAGTGAAGCAGCATTTCATTTGCACTTCCCTCAATTTAAACGACTGCATTCGTTGCTCCCAATGCGGTTTCCTCTACATTGGAGAGACCAAACGCAGACTGGGTGACCCGCTTTGTGGAACACCTTCGGTCTGTCCGCAAGCATGACCCAAACCTCCCTGTCGCTTGCCATTTCAACACTCCACCCTGCTCTCATGCCCACATGTCCGCCCTTGGCTTGCTGCATTGTTCCAGTGAAGCCCAACGCAAACTGGAGGAACAGCACCTCATCTTCCGACTAGGCACTTTACAGCCTTCCGGACTGAATATTGAGTTCAACAACTACAGACCATGAACTCTCTCCCCCCATCCTCACCCCCCTTTATTATCCCATTTTTTCTAATAATTATATATATTTTTTTCTTTTCCCACCTCTTTCTATTATTATTTTTACAATTTATTTCCATGTTGTTTTATCCCCACCTTTTTACCCTTTTTCGATTTGTTCCCCCTTCCAGACCCCCACCCCCACCAGGGCCATCTGTCACTTGCTCATCCTGCTTTCTACCCTTAATGTCACCATCCTTCAGCTAACATCACCACCGTCAACACCCCTTTGACCTCTTGTTCATGACGTCTTTGGCAATCTCGCCTTTGCCTCCACCTATCACTGACCCTCTATCCAGCTTCTCCTGTCCAAACCCCCCCCCTTAAACAGCTTATATTTCACCTCATTTCTATTTCGCTTTAATTCTGTTGAAGAGTCACACGGACTCAAAACATTAACTCTTGTCTTCCCCTCTACAGACGCTGTCAGACCTGCTGAGTTTTTCCAACAATCTTTGTTTCTGTTTCAGATTCCAGCATCCGCAGTATTTTGCTTTGAGCTCTATAATATTGATTTGTTTTAGTCCAAAACGTCTGGAGCTTCACACTTGCCTTTGTGATCCCTGTTTCAAACACACACAATCTGTGTCCGTGTTTCACTGTCCCTGCGATCTTGGTGTCTCTATTTCCTAATGTTCCGTTCATTAAATCACTTCACCCTGAACCTCTGTGTGCTTAACCTTTTGGCCCCTTTCCTGTCCTGGGTGTATGTCATGAAGATATTAATTGTGTATAATATTTTTGAAAATTATTTTGAATTGGACTTGTAATAGGGTGTGTGTGTGTCTTAATTGGATTAAAGCTAGCTAGTCTGGGTGCTTTGAATAGTAGCTTTAGAATGTTAAACAGTAAAGTACATTTGCATTTTGTTTTTTTTTTCAACATTCAAAGACTGGAGGTGAAATCTTGCACCTAGCTAGCAGACACCAAGCAATATGTTTATATTACAAATTAAATTGGTAACTATGAAAGCAGTTTTATTGTTAGAAGAGGTGGAGTTCAAAGGGCCTGGTGATACAAGGAGAATTTGTATTCACAGGGAAGGCTAGGTATATACAGAAAAGAGTTTTGTGTGTGTCGGTGAGAGGTATGTAATATTTAAGTAGCCTGTAAGCCATACAACTGCCTACAAAGGAAACAAATTGCAAGGGATCTCCTTCTGAATTTGTAATATAAAATGTCATTTGTCTGGTGCCTATTTAAGTCTCCGGGTTATTGTTGCCTTGGTCAAGGTTTACCCTAATGTGGGCATTAGTTTAAAAGTTATTATGGTAGTAATTTGTAGACATGTGTATGTGTTTAATCGCTTGTTAAATCAATAAATGTTTAATTGATATATAAAACAAACCTCTGGAGGTTTGGTGGTCTCTCATCTGAATTCAGAGCTGAATCTCAAACATATCAAGTGAAAAAGTTTTGACAGTTGTTTAAAGTTTCCCTCTGGGATTATAAATAATTCAGCCTTGACCACCTGCTGTGTCCTAACAATATAGTAAGAGCCTATTATACACAAACTTGTCAGTTTCCTCTTTCATCAGATTTGCACTCAGTACCACATTGCACACGGTATCTGCTGACCTGCTTAACAACATGACTGTGGGTCTGCTCACCTCACATGGACTGGAGCAGTTTAAGAAGACGGCTCCCCCAGCTCCTTCTCAAGGGGGCATTTAGGGATGGCCAGGCCCTAGCCAGTGTCTCCCACATCCCATGAGAAAAGTGTTTGTAAAGAAATCTTCCAGCGGCAGTGCTCATGAACCACCAAATCTGAAAGTTCACCAAATTTCTAGCAACAAACCTATGTTGCATTTTGCAATTGCGTGAATGGGGACCAGTCTAAAATATGATGTGGTGTTATTCACAGGCTGAGTTGAAATGTGTCCAGTTACAGAGCACCGTGAAATGGATCATTCAACTCGCAGATTACAGTCGGTTTGGTTTTTTTATTCATTCATTTGTCAGCATTCAGGCCTCATGCCTAGTTGCCCTTGAGAAGGTGGAGGTGAGCTAAATTCTTGAACCGCTGCAGCCCATGTGGTGAAGGTACACCCACAGTGCTGTTAGGGAGGGAGTTCCAGGATTTTGTCCCTGTGGTGTAGGTACACCCACAGCGCTGTTAGGGAGGGAGTTCCAGGATTTTGTCCCTGTGGTGTAGGTACACCCACAGCGCTGTTAGGGAGGGAGTTCCAGGATTTTGTCCCTGTGGTGTGGGTACACCCACAGTGCTGTTAGGGAGGGAGTTCCAGGGTTTTGTCCCTGTGGTGTAGGTACACCCACAGTACTGTTAGGGAGGGAGTTCCAGGATTTTGTCCCTGTGGTGTAGGTACACCCACAGTGCTGTTAGGGAGGGAGTTCCAGGATTTTGTCCCTGTGGTGTAGGTACACCCACAGTGCTGTTAGGGAGGGAGTTCCAGGATTTTGTCCGTGTGGTGTAGGTACAGCCACAGTGCTGTTAGGGAGGGAGTTCCAGGATTTTGACCCAGCGACAGTGAAAGAAAGACGATTTATTTCCAAGTCGGGATGGTGAGTGACTCGGAGGGGAACTTCCAGGCGGTGGTGTTCCCATGTATCTGCTGCCCTTGTCCTTCTAGCTGGTAGAGGTCATGGGTTTGGAAGGTGCTGTCTAAGGATGCTTGGTGAGTTGCTGCTGTGCATCTTGTAGATGGTACACACACTGCTGCTACTGTGCGTCGATGGTGGAGGGAATAAAGGTTTGTTTGTGGAAAGGGGGCTTTTCAAGCGGGCTGGGCGCCTTTGTCCTGGGCGGTGTCGAGCTTCTTGAGTGTTGTGGGAGCTGCACTCATCCAGGCAAGTGGGGAGTATTCCATCACACTCCTGACTTGTGCCTTGTAGATGGTGGACAGGCTTTGGTGTGGCAGGAGGTGAGTTACTCACTGCCGGATTCCTCACCCCAGACCTGCTCTTGTAGCCACAGTATTTATATGGCTCGTCCCAGTTCAGTTTCTGGTCAATGGTAACCCCCAGGATGTTGATAGTGGGGGGGGATTCAGTGATGGTAAAATGCCATTGAATGTCTAGGGCGACGGTTAGATTTTCTCTTGTTTTTGCTGGTCATTGCCTGGCACTTGTGTGGCACGAATGCTACTTGCCACTTACTTGTCAGCCCAAGCCTGGATATTGTCCAGGCCTTGCTGCCCGGATTTTGGGCATGGATTGCGTCAGTACCTGAGGAGTGATCAATGCGAGGGAAGATTGTTCAATCGTCAGCGATCGTCCCCACTTCTGACCTTCTTAACCGAGGAAGAGTAGGGACCAGATTGTAAAAGCGAATCTGAAATTCCTGATACCATGTGAAATATTAAAACGAGGAGAGCGATTTTTAAAAAAATAATACTGGCGGTGATATATCAACAGTACTTCCCAGTTTTCGATTAAAATCGCTCTTTGATTTACAATTATATTGCTGTGCTTTTCAGTTTAAAAAATAAACAATCGGTTGGAGCCTGTTCATTTGGCGCCGGTATTTATGTTTCGCCCTCATCTCCGTGCGTCACCTGACTGGTGAGTTAAGTGTTGGTCACCTTGGTCTGTCTGCAAGAAAGACCCAAACCTCCCTGTCGCTTGCCATTTTAACACTCCACCCTGCTCTCTTGCCCACATGTCTGTCCTTGGCTTGCTGCATTGTTCCAGTGAAGCCCAACGCAAACTGGAGGAACAGCACCTCATCTTCCGACTAGGCACTTTACAGCCTTCCGGGCTGAATATTGAATTCAACAACTTTAGATCTTAAACTCCCCCTCCCCCCATCCCCACCCCGTTTCTTCCCCCTCCCCTTTTTTTTTTCAATAATTTATATAGATTCTTCTTTTCCCACCTATTTCCATTATTTTTAAATCTACAACTAAAACTTTGTTAGTCTTTCCACCCCACCCCCACTAGAGCTGTACCTTGAGTGTCCTGCCTTCCATTCTTAATTAGCACTTTTCTTAGATAATATCACCACCTTCAACACCTCTTTGATCCTTTTGTCTGTGACATCTTTTGATTATCTGCTCCTATCACTGCTTGCTTGTCCCTACAACCACCCCACCCTCAACTTCTCTCCCCCCACCCCACCCCCCACCTTAAACCAGCTTATATTTCACCCCTCTCCTAACTATACTTCAGTTCTGCCGAAGGGTCGTGAGGACTCGAAACGTCAACTGTTTTCTTCTCCGCCGATGCTGCCGGACCTGCTGAGTTTTTCCAGGTAATTCTGTTTCTGTTTTGGTGACACGTAACTGGTTGGTAAACATGACTAAAGCAATTCGGACGCTGTCCAAAGTGACCAATGGGCAGTTCCATTGCTCCAAAATGTGAAAGGAGGGGTGGGGGGGAAAAAGTGTGGGCCGAGTCCATCACTGGCCTTGAAATAATGTGACAAGAGTTTGGAGCTGGTAGGAAGAGGGGAGGGCGTTAATGTTTGGACCAAGGCCAATTCTTCCCGGGCTGGATTGCAGTTCCCGGCCGGCCGTGTGCACAGAGAAATGGGAGCTCTGCTCGGCCCCAACTGTTGGCGTGACCATTGTTTAGGCTGCGGTGATGCCTCGTGCCCAGGAAAAGCAACATTGGGGGGGCTTGAAGGTCAAGTGAAGCGGCCATTCTTGCAGCTAGAATCAGCCAATTCCACCGCGAAAGCGACTGAGAAGAGTCCATATCACTCTAGTGGCACTGCTTTGATCTACCCCTGTCACAGAACACCACAGGGATGTGATGACGCTGGGGAGGGTGACTATACTGGAGCGTTTCAGCTGTGAAGAGAGGCTGGATGGACTCGATGGGCCGAAGGGCCTCTTCTGCCCCTGTGATTCTGCGCGAGGCGAGGGTTGTTTTTCTTCGACCCGAGAAGACTGAGGGGGAGCCTGATGAGAGGTTACAAAATTATGAGGGGCATAATCGGTGTAGATAGGAAGGAAATTGTTCCCCTTCACGGAAGTCAGGAGGTGTCCAGCTGTGGCTCAGTCCATAGCCCCCTCGCCTTTGAATCAGAGGGTCGTGGGTTCATGTCCCACTCCCCGGAAAACCAAGAACTGTGATTGTACTCGAAAGAGTTGCAATCTGTGACTGTTGGTAACTCGAAAGAGTTTCACGGAAGTCGGTAACCAGGGGGCATAGATTTAATAACAGAATCACACAGTGCGGATGGGTCTGCACCGACACGTGAGAAACACCTGACCTACCTCCCTACCTACCTAAACCCCATTTATCAGCGCTTGGGCCATAGCCTTGAATGTTATGACGTGCCAAGGCAAAGGTTCAGAGGGGATCTGAGGATTTTTTCTTTTCTCCTCACCCAGAGCGTGGTTGGAATCTGGAACGTACTGCCTGAGGGGTGTGGGCGGCCGAGGCAGGAAACCTCACAACAATTAAAACGTATTTGGATGAGCACTCGAAACGCCGTAGCAGACGGGGCTGCGGGCCAAACGCCGGACGATGGGGTTAGAAGAGATAGGTGCTTGATGGCCGGAACGGACACGAAGGGCCTGATTCTGAGCTGCATGACTCTGCGACCGTGGCTCACAATCATACAGGGAGGGGGAAGTGCGCCGTCCTCTTCACAGCTATTTAAAGATTACGTGAGTGTATAGACAGGGTAGGGTGTGGCTCAGTTCATAGCACCCTCGCCTTGGAATCAGAGGGTTTGTGGGTTCATGTCCCCACTCCCGGAAAAAACCAAGAACTGTGAATGTACTCGAAAGAGTTACATGCGATCTGTTGGTAACTCGAAAGAGTTACAACTTAGTTTTAGAGAAAAAGATGATTGCGGCTCTTTCCTGTTCGGCTTTGTCGAAGGGCTCACTCTAAAAGGATTACTACATGAGGGACCGATGGCAGATGGGAACACCAGGAACGTGACAAAAAAAAAGGGCTGGAATTGGACCAATCCGCATCTGTGCCTTCACCTTCATCCTTCATTAGCAAAGAAGTAAAACACTGCGGATGCTGGGAATCTGAAACAAAAACAGAAAATGCTGGAAAAGCTCAGCAGGTCTGGCAAAACCTCTGGAGAGAGAGAGAGAGGGAGGGAGAGAGGGAGAGAGAGACTAGAGTTAACGCCTCGGGTCCGAGTGACTTGTCCATGTGGGTTCCGCAGGACTCTCCTAGAGAGGCACACGGACCCAAAACATTTAACTGATTCTCTCCACCGACGCTGCTGAGTTTCTCCGAGAAAGTCAGGGAATGGGGTGGGTTGAGGCGGGCGAGGGTCGACCATAAGGCGCGGGAGCAGCAATTAGGCCATTCGGCCCATCGAGACTGCTCCGCCATTCAATCAACGACCACGTATCGAGGTGTAACAGCGATTTGACGGCAAAAAACAGCCTGTGGCTGGTTATTTTTTTGGGTTTCCAGCATCCGCAGTATTTTGTCTTTCACACGACCGAAAAATAACACCTGCCTCGTGGCGATTAATGCTCTCATTGGATAACTTGGTGGCTCTTAAAAGAGCCTTTGTGGTTCTCGGGGTAAGTCTAGAGTTGGGTAGGGTCAGTCCAGAGTCGGGTAGGGTGAGTCTAGGCGCGCTCCCCGCGGATGCGGCGGGCCAGCTGGATGTCCTTGGGCATGATGGTGACTCGCTTGGCGTGGATGGCGCACAGGTTGGCGTCCTCGAAGAGCCCCACCAGGTAAGCCTCGCTGGCCTCCTGCAGGGGCCATGACGGCCGAGCTCTGGAAGCGCAGGTCGGTCTTGAAGTCCTGAGCGATCTCTCGCACCAGGCGCTGGAAGGGCAGTTTGCGGATCAGCAGCTCGGTGGATTTCTGGTAGCGGCGGATCTCCCGCAGAGCCACAGTGCCGGGCCTGTAGCGGTGGGGCTTCTTGACGCCGCCCGTGGCTGGAGCGCTCTTGCGGGCAGCTTTGGTAGCCAGCTGCTTGCGGGGAGCTTTCCCTCCGGTCGACTTGCCCGCTGTCTGCTTGGTCCTGGCCATGATAACAAACGCTGTGGAACACAGACTCTGAGAATGATGTAACTCTTTCGAGTTATCGACAGTCACAGATTGTAACTCTTTCGAGTACAATCACAGTTCTTGGTTTCCGGGAGTGGGACATGAACCCACAACCCTCTGACTCAAAGGCGAGGGTGCTGTGGACTGAGCCACAGCTGACACCTCCCTGAGAATGATGAAGCCGCTCTGTGTCTGTCTGTGGCTCAGTTCATAGCCCCCTCACCTTTGAATCAGAGGGTTGTGGGTTCATGTCCCACTCCCGGAAAACCAAGAACTGTGATTGTACTCGAAAGAGTTACAATCTGTGACTGTTGGTAACTCGACAGAGTTTAAGACATTGTCCGTGACCTCCCTCCTGTCCTGATTGGATGCAGCGCAAATCCCGCCGGGAAATTTGAAAAGAGCAGAGGGGCTGCATGGATTCCTGGGCCCTGATTGGTGGAGCAGAAACTGACAGGTCATCAATTTCAACATGCCCGCCAATTTCAGAGGGACTCTGACATGGAGGCGATACCGTTTCCATCCAGAGAGGGAGGTGTCAGCTGTGGCTCAGTCCATGGCACCCTCGCCTTTGAATCAGAGGGTTGTGGGTTCATGTCCCACTCCCGGAAAACCAAGAACTGTGATTGTACTCGAAAGAGTTACAATCTGTGACTGTTGATAACTCGATAAGAGTTTCCATCCAGAGAGTCATACACACCCCCTCACCGAGTACACTCCAATTCCCCTGATGTCTGAATGAGCAATGATTGGGGGGTGGGTGGGGGGAGTGAAAATAGTGCTGAGGCGAGAATACGATGTCTACAACAAAAAAAAGATGCCTAAGAAGTGAAAATGGTGGACAGGGCGAGAATGCAACGTCTTTAACATAGTGTGGAAGGACACTGTGCTCTCCGAAGGGCAGGTCCCAGTCGACCGGAGGCCAGCGGGTGACCATTTGAGCCGGGGTGAAGTCAGCGCAGGGGGCGAGGGTCTTTTAAGAGGTCGAGTGAAAATCAAGCAGACTCCGGGACTTGACGCGAGTCGAGGTGGTGGGTGGGAGGGGAGGGAAAGGAGAGGTCATGCTCAAGGTACATTGTAAGCTAACCCAGAGAGAGCAAATCATCCAAGATCTTTCAATCCATTATTGCACCGGTTCCTCAGTTCTGTAGCTCAGTTCCGATTGAGTTCAACCATTTTAGATCATGAACTCTCTCCTCCGTCCCCACCCCCTTTCCGATCCCCACCACCCACCCACCCCCTTTTTCAAATAATTTATCATTTAAAAAAAATATATTTTTCTTTTCCCCACCTATTTCCATTATTTTTTAAATGTATTTCCATCCATTGTTTTATCTGCACCTTTTAGCCTATTTCGACCACCCCAAACCCCCACCCCCACTAGGGCTCTCTGTCACTTGCTCGTCCTGCTTTCTACCCTTAGTGTCCCCATGAGCACATTCCTCGGCCAATATCACCACCGTCCACACCCCTTTGTCCTTTTGTCTATGACATCATTGGCAATCTCTTCTTTGCCTCCACCAATCACTGGCCCCTCCTCTATCCAGCTCCACCCATCCCACCCCCACCCCCCCCCTCCCTCAACCAGCTTATATTTCACCTCTTTTCTATTTTTCCTTAGTTCTGTTGATTGGAAACCAGGTCATTATTTACCGGGGAGTCCCTGGGTTATCAGCCCAGCGACGATACCACCACAGAGAGAGAGAGAGAGAGACAGAGAGAGATTGATGGGAAACATAATCTAAGCAGCAAAAATATAAAAAATAAAGCTTTGATATAATGTCACATTTAAGATTCTCCGCTGCCTCTCTTGAGGTCACCGGCTCTCTAAAAGGTCTTCCCCTTACTCTGAGGCTGTGCCCCTCGGGTCCTAGTCTCTCCTACAAATAGAAACATCTTAGACAACATAAGACATAGGAGCAGAAATTAGGCCATTCGGCCCATCGAGTCTGCTCCGCCATTCAATCATGGCTGATCAGTTTCTCAACCCCATTCTCCCGCCTTCACCCCCTGTAACCTTTGATCCTCTTACCAGTCAAGAACCCTATCTACCTCGGTCTTAAATACACTCAATGACCTGGCCTCCACAGCCTTCTGTGGCAATGAGTGAGTGAAGAAGATGGGGGAGGGAAAGGGGGTGAGTGAATGGGATGGGGGAGGGGAAGGGGAAGGGGGTGAGTGAAGGGGATGGGGGAGGGGAAGGGGGTGAGTGAAGGGGATGGGGAGGGGAAGGGGGTGAGTGAAGGGGATGGTGAAGGGGAAGGGGGTGAGTGAATGGGATGGGGGAGGGGAAGGGGAAGGGGGTGAGTGAAGGGGATGGGGGAGGGGAAGGGGGTGAGTGAGGGGATTGTGGAGTGGAAGGGAGTGAGTGAAGGGGATGGGGAGGGGAAGGGGGTGAGTGAAGGAGATGGTGAAGGGGAAGGGGGTGAGTGAAGGGGATGTGGTAGGGGAAGGGGGTGAGTGAAGGGGATGGTGAAGGGGAAGGGGGTGAGTGAAGGGGATGGGGAGGGGAAGGGGGTGAGTGAAGGGGATGGTGAAGGGGAAGGGGGTGAGTGAAGGGGATGGGGGAGGGGAAGGGGGTGAGTGAAGGGGATGGGGGAGGGGAAGGGGGTGAGTGAAGGGGATGGGGGAGGGGAAGGGAGTGAGTGAAGGGGATGGGGGAGGAGAAGGGGGTGAGTGAAGGGGATGGGGGAGGGGAAGGGGGTGAGTGAACGGGATGGGGGAGGGGAAGGGAGTGAGTGAAGGGGATGGGGGAGGGGAAGGGGATGAGTGAAGAGGATGGGGGAGGGGGAGGGGGTGAGCGAAGGCGATGGTGAAGGGGAAGGGGGTGAGTGAAGGGGATGGTGAAGGGGAAGGGGGTGAGTGAAGGGGATGGGGGAGGGGAAGGGGGTGAGTGTAGGGGATGGGGGAGGGGAAGGGGTTGAGTGTAGGGAATGGGGGAGGGGAAGGGGTGAGTGAAGGGGATGGGGGAGGGGAAGGGGGTGAGCGAAGGCGATGGTGAAGGGGAAGGGGGTGAGTTAAGGGGAAGGGGCAGGGGAAGGGGATGAGTGAAGGGGATGGGGGAGGGGAAGGGGGTGAGTGAAGGGGATGGGGGAGGGGAAGGGGTTGAGTGTAGGGAATGGGGGAGGGGAAGGGGTGAGTGAAGGGGATGGGGGAGGGGAAGGGGGTGAGTGAAGGGGATGTTGAAGGGGAAGGGGGTGAGTGAAGGGGATGGGGTGGGGGAAGGGGGTGAGTGTAGGGAATGGGGGAGGGGAAGGGGTGAGTGAAGGGGATGGGGGAGGGGAAGGGGGTGAGTGAAGGGGATGTTGAAGGGGAAGGGGGTGAGTGCAGGGGATGGAGGAGGGGAAGGGGGTGAGTGCAGGGGATGGGGGAGGGGAAGGGGGTGAGTGAAGGAGATGGTGAAGGGGAAGGGGGTGAGTGCAGGGGATGGGGAGGGGAAGGGTGTGAGTGAAGGGGATGAGTGAATGGGATGGGGAAGGGAAGGGGCGAGTGAAGGGGATGGGGAGGGGAACGGTGTGAGGAACGGGAATGGGTGAGGGGAAGGATGTGAGTGAAGAGGTTGGGGGAGGGGAAGGGGATGAGTGAATGGGATGGGGGAGGGGAAGGGGTGAGTGAAGGGGATGGGGGAGGGGAAGGGGTAAGTGAAGGGGATGGGGGAGGGGACGGGGGTGAGTGTAGGGGATGGGGGAGGTGAAGGGTGTGAGTGAAGGGGATGGTGAAGGGGATGGGGAGGGGGAAGTGGATGGAGGAGAGGAAGGGGATGAGTGAAGGGGAATGGGGGTGGGGAAGGCGTTGGGGAAGGGAAGTGGAATGGGTGGGGAAGGGTGAGGGGAAGGGAGATGGGAAGGCGTGAGTGGCAGCGGGTGGGGAAGGGGTGGTGAGGGGGAGGGGGAGGGGGATGGGGAATGGAGGGTGGTGGAGGTGGGATGAGGAGGCGGAGGTGGGAAGGGGATGAGTTGAATGGGATGGGGGAGGGGAAGGGGGTGAGTGAAGGGGATGGTGGAGGCGAAGGGGTGAGTGAAGGTGTTGGGGGAAGGGAAGGGGGTGAGTGAAGGGGATGGTGAAGGGGAAGGGGGTGAGTGAAGGGGATTGGGTAGGGGAAGGGGGTGAGTGAAGGGGATGGGGTAGGGGAAGGGGGGGAGTCAAGTGGATGGGGGAGGGGACGGATGTGATTGAAGGGGATGAGGGAGGGGAAGGGGATGAGTGAAGGGGATGGTGGAGGTGAATGGGGATGGAGGAGAGGAAGGGGATGAGTGAAGGTGAATGGGGGTGGGGAAGGAGTTGGGGAAGGGAAGTAGAATGGGTGGGGCAGGGGGTGGGGAAGGGGTGCTGAGGGGGAGGTGGTGGGGTAGAGGGGTTAGGGAGGTGAAGGAGAAGGGGGTGAGTGACGGGGATGGGGGAGGGGAAGGGGGTGAGTTAAGGGGATGGTGAAGGGGAAGGGGTTGAGTGAAGGGGATGGGGTAGGGGAGGGGGGTGAGTGTAGGGAATGGGTGAGGGGAAGGGGGGAGTGAGGGGGATGGGGCAGAGGGAGTGGGTGAGTGAAGGGAATGGGGGAGGGGAAGGGGTGAGTGAAGGGGATGCTGGAGGGGAAGGGGGAAGGTGAAGGGGATGGTGAAGTGGAAGGGGGTGAGTGAAGGGTATGGTGTAGGGGAACGGGATGAGTGAAGGGAATGGGGGAGGGGAAGGGGTGAGTGAAGGGGATGGTGGAGGTGAAGGATGTGAGTGAAGGGGATGGGTAGAGGAAGGGGATGAGTGAAGGGGAGTGGGGGTGGGGAAGGGGGAGGGGAAGGGGTGGTGAGGGGGAGGGGTAGAGGGGGTAGGGAGGGGGGAGGGGGAGGGGAAGGGGGAGGGGGAGGGGGATGGGGAAGGGAGGCTGGTGGAGAAGGGATGGGGAGGCGGATGTGGGAAGTGGAGAGGGAGGGGATGCGGTAAGGGAAGCGGATCGGGAGGGGAAGGGGATGGGAACGGGAAGGGGATGGGGGAGGCAAAGGGGATGGGGAGGGGAAGGGGTTGGGGGAGGAGAAGGGGATAGGGGAGGGGACGGGAATGGGGTGGGGAAGGGCATGGGGGAGGGGAAGTGCATGGGGGAGGGGAAGTGCATGGGGGAGGGGAAGGGGATGGGGAGGGGAAGGGGATGGTGTAGGGGAAGGGGGTGAGTGTAGGGGATGGGGGAGGGGAAGGGTGTGAGTGAAGGGGATGATGGAGGTGAAGGGGATGAGGGAGAGGAAGGGGATGAGTGAAGGTGAATGGGTGTGGGGAAGGGGTTGGGGAAGCGGAGTGGAATGGGTGGGGAAGGGGGAGGGGAAGGGGTAGGGAAGGGAGATGGGAAGGCATGTGGGGCAGGGGGTGGGGATGGGTTGGTGAGGGGGAGCGGAAGGGGTAGAGGGGGTAGGGCGGTGGGAGGGGGATGGGGAAGGGAGGGTGGTGGAGAAGGGATGGGGAGGCGGAGGTGGGAAGGGGAGAGGGAGGGGATGCAGTAATGGAAGCGGATGGGGAGGGGAAGGCGATGGGGGAGGGGAAGGGGATGGGGAGGGTAAGGGGATGGGGAGGGGAAGGGGATGGGGATGGGGAGGGGATGGGGAGGGGAAGGCGATGGGGAGGGGAAGGGGATGGGGAGGGGAAGGGGATGGGGAGGGGAAGGGGATGGGGGGGGGAAGGGGATGTGGGGGGGGAGGGGATGGGGAGGGGAAGGCGATGGGGAGGGGAAGGGGATGGGGGAGGGGAAGGGGATGGGGGAGGGGAAGGGGATGAGGAGGGGAAGGGGATGAGGAGGGGAAGGGGATGTGGGGGGGGAGGGGATGGGGAGGGGAAGGCGATGGGGAGGGGAAGGGGATGGGGAGGGGAAGGGGATGGGGAGGGGAAGGGGATGGGGGGGGGGAAGGGGATGGGGAGGGGAAGTGGATGGGGAATGGGAAGGGGATGGGGAGGGGAAGGGGATGGGGAGGGGAAGGGCATGGGGGAGGGGAAGGGAATTGGGGAGCGGGAGGGGATGGGGTAAGGGTAGGGGATGGGGAGGGGAAGGGGACGGGGGAGGGGGAGGGGAAGGGGATGGGGAGGGGAAGGGGATGGGGAGGGGAAGGGGATGGGGGAGGGGAATGGGGTGAGTGAAGGGGATGGGGGAGGGGTAGGGGGTGAGTGAAGCGGAGGGTGAAGGGGAAGGGGGTGAGTGAAGGGGATGGTGAAGGGGAATGGGGTGAGTGAAGGGGATGGGGAGGGAAAGAGAGTGAAGAACGGGAATGGGTGAGGGGAGGGATGTGAGTGAAGGGGTTTGGGGGAGGGGAAGGGGATGAGTGAATGGGATGTTGGGGGGGAAGGGGTGAGTGAAGGGGTTGGGGGAGGGGAAGCGGTGAGTGAAGGGGATGGGGGAGGGGAAGGGGGTGAGTGAAGGGGATGGTGAAGGGGAATGGGGTGAGTGAAGGGGATGGGGAGAGGAAGGGTGTGAGTGAAGTGGATGGTGAAGGGGATGGGGGAGGGGGAGGGGATGAGGGAAGGGGGTGGGGTAGGGGAAGGGGGTGAGTGAAGGGGATGGTGAAGGGGAAGGGGGTGAGTGAAGGGGATGGGGTGGGGGAAGGGGGTGAGTGTAGGGAATGGGGGAGGGGAAGGGGTGAGTGAAGGGGATGGGGGAGGGGAAGGGGGTGAGTGAAGGGGATGTTGAAGGGGAAGGGGGTGAGTGAAGGGAATGGGGGAGGGGAAGGGGGTGAGTGCAGGGGATGGGGGAGGGGAAGGGGGTGAGTGAAGGAGATGGTGAAGGGGAAGGGGGTGAGTGAAGGAGATGGTGAAGGGGAAGGGGGTGAGTGCAGGGGATGGGGAGGGGAAGGGTGTGAGTAAAGGGGATGGGGGAAGGGAAGGGGGTGAGTGAAGGGGATGGTGAAGGGGAAGGGGGTGAGTGAATGGGATGGGGAAGGGAAGGGGCGAGTGAAGGGGATGGGGAGGGGAAGGGCATGGGGGAGGGGAAGGGGATGGGGAGCGGGAGGGGATGGGGTAAGGGTAGGGGATGGGGAGGGGAAGGGGACGGGGGAGGGGAAGGGGATGGGGAGGGGAAGGGGATGGGGAGGGGAAGGGGATGGGGGAGGGGAATGGGGTGAGTGAAGGGGATGGGGGAGGGGTAGGGGGTGAGTGAAGCGGAGGGTGAAGGGGAAGGGGGTGAGTGAAGGGGATGGTGAAGGGGAATGGGGTGAGTGAAGGGGATGGGGAGGGAAAGAGAGTGAAGAACGGGAATGGGTGAGGGGAGGGATGTGAGTGAAGGGGTTTGGGGGAGGGGAAGGGGATGAGTGAATGGGATGTTGGGGGGGAAGGGGTGAGTGAAGGGGTTGGGGGAGGGGAAGCGGTGAGTGAAGGGGATGGGGGAGGGGAAGGGGGTGAGTGAAGGGGATGGTGAAGGGGAATGGGGTGAGTGAAGGGGATGGGGAGAGGAAGGGGGTGAGTGTAGGCGATGGGGGAGGGGAAGGGTGTGAGTGAAGTGGATGGTGAAGGGGATGGGGGAGGGGGAGGGGATGAGGGAAGGGGGTGGGGTAGGGGAAGGGGGTGAGTGAAGGGGATGGTGAAGGGGAAGGGGGTGAGTGAAGGGGATGGGGGAGGGGAAGGGGGTGAGTGAAGGAGATGGTGAAGGGGAAGGGGGTGAGTGCAGGGGATGGGGAGGGGAAGGGTGTGAGTAAAGGGGATGGGGGAAGGGAAGGGGGTGAGTGAAGGGGATGGTGAAGGGGAAGGGGGTGAGTGAAGGGGATGGGGGAGGGGAAGGGTGTGAGTGAAGGGGATGAGTGAATGGGATGGGGAAGGGAAGGGGGTGAGTGAAGGGGATGGGGAAGGGGAAGGGGGTGAGTGAAGGGGATGGTGAAGGGGAAGGGGGTGAGTGAAGGGGATGAGTGAATGGGATGGGGAAGGGAAGGGGGTGAGTGAAGGGGATGGGGAAGGGGAAGGGGGTGAGTGAAGGGGATGGGGGAGGGGAAGGGTGTGAGTGAAGTGGATGGGGGAGGGGGAGGGGATGAGGGAAGGGGGTGGGGTAGGGGAAGGGGGTGAGTGAAGGGGATGGTGAAGGGGAAGGGGGTGAGTGAAGTGGATGGGGGAGGGGAAGGGGATGAGTGAAGGGGATGGTGGAGGTGAAAGGGGATGGAGGAGAGGAAGGGGATGAGGGAAGGGGATGGGTGTGGGAAGGGGTTAGGGTGGTAGTGGGATGGGGGGGGATGGGGGTGGGGATGGGGGTGGGGGCGGGGGGGCTGGGGGGGTGTAGATGGTATGGACTAGGGGACAAGAAGAAGAAGGGGGGGGGGGGGGATGGG
>NW_027598549.1:0-41586 GCF_964194155.1 Cetorhinus maximus
CACTATAGGAAGGGTGTGAACACATTGGAGAGAGAGCAGAAGAGGTTTACAAGAATGGTTCCAGGGATGAGAAACTTCAGCTATGAGGATAGATTGGAGAGGTTGGGACTGTTCTCCTTGGAGAGGAGAAGGCTGGGAGGAGATTTGATAGAGATGTTCAAAACCGTGAGGGGGCTGGACAGAGTAGATCGGGAGAAGCTGTTCCCACTCGTAAAAGGATCGAGAACCAGAGGGCACAGATTGAAAGTGATTTGCGAAGGAAGCAAGTGTGACGTGAGAAATAAACTTTTTCACACAGCGAGTGGTTTGGGGTCTGGAAAGCACGGCCTGGAAGTGTGGGGGAGGCAGGTTCAATCGAGGCTTTCAAGAGGGCAATTGGATGGTTATTTGAATAGAAACAATGTGCAGGGGTACGGGGAACAGGCAGGGCAATGGCACTAGGTCATAATGCTCATTCGGGAGAGCCGGCATGGACATGATGGGCTGAAAGGCCTCCTTCTGTGCCGTTAAGATTCTGTGACCTTTTCTCGCACTGCTCTTTGAGGTGCAGCCTGTAAAGGTGCTGGCTAGCATAGCATTAAAGGCACAGCAAGCGCTGTTTGGACCTTGTCAGAAGCAGTGCGTTCAGTTCTGGGCGCTGCACCTCGGCCAGGAGCGTTCCACCACGTCGCCAGAGCGATCCCAGGGCTGAAAGGGTTAAATGACCAGGACGGGTCACACAGACCGGGGCTTGTGTTCCCTCGAGTGTTGAAGATTAAGGGGTGATCTAATCGAGGGGTTTAAGGCGATCAAAGGATTCGACGGGGTCGATAGAGAGAGACTATTTCCTCTGGTTGTTGTCAGTGTTGTGGTAGGCCGTTCAGGGGGGATGTCAGGAAGCACTTCTTCACACAAAGGGGAGTGAAAATCTAGAACTCTCTCCCGCCCCACCCCCCAAAAATCTGTCAAGACTGCGGGCAGGGGGTGGTCATTTGGAAATTTCAAAACTGAGATTGATAGATTTTTGTTGATTACAGAACCAAGGCGGGTAATTGGAGTTAAGATGCAGATCAGCCGTGATCTGATTGAATGGAGGAACAGGCTTGAAGGGGCTGAATGGCCTCCTCCTGTTCCTGTGTAACAGGCTCGAGAGAGAGGGCTGAATGGCCTCCACCTGTTCCCATGTAACAAGCTCGAGAGAGAGGGGCTGAATGGCCTCCACCTGTTCCCATGTAACAGGCTCGAGAGAGAGGGCTGAATGGCCTCCACCTGTTCCCATGTAACAAGCTCGAGAGAGAGGGGCTGAATGGCTTCCTCCTGTTCCCATGTAACAGGCTCGAGAGGGCTAAATGGGCCTCCTCCTGTTCCTGTGTAACAGGCTCCAGAGAGGCTGAATGGCCTCCTCCTGTTCCTGTGTAACAGGCTCGATAGGGGCTGAATGGCCTCCTCCTGTTCCCGTGTAACAGGCTCGATGGGGGGGCTGAATGGCCTCCTCCTGTTCCTGTGTAACAGGCTCGAGAGGGGCTGAATGGCCTCCTCCTGTTCCTGTGTAACAGGCTCGAGAGGGGCTGAATGGCCTCCTCCTGTTCCTGTGTAACAGGCTCGAGAGGGGCTGAATGGCTTCCTCCTGTTCCTGTGTAACAGGCTCGAGAGGGGGCTGAATGGGCCTCCTCCTGTTCCTGCGTAACAGGCTCGAGAGGGGCTGAATGGGCCTGTTCCTGTGTAACAGGCTCAAGAGGGGCTGAATGGCCTCCTCCTGTTCCTGTGTAACAGGCTCGAGAGGGGGCTGAATGGGCCTCCTCCTGTTCCTGTGTAACAGGCTCGAGAGGGGCTGAATGGGCCTGTTCCTGTGTAACAGGCTCAAGAGGGGCTGAATGGCCTCCTCCTGTTCCTGTGTAACAGGCTCGAGGAGGGGGCTGAATGGGCCTCCTCCTGTTTGGGTGTTTCTGCCCTTGTTGATTTGGACAGCTCTCAGTCTGACAGCAGGGAGAAGTGGGGAGTGGACGGAAATCGGTGCTGTCCATCGCCTCAGTGCCCCGGGTTGGCAAAGAGCCTCTGTGGTGTCATCCAACGCTGGCTTTGGGCTGAGCCGGACCCAACATCCCCACCCCAATTCCTGTACTGCTGTAAAGGTTTGTGGGTGTCGGGCGGCGGGAGGGGAGCCTGTGTTTGGACTCTTGTTCCGGTGGCCGCACTCGCTCTCTCTGAGCTGGCACGGTGAGCTGGCTGAGGTGCCGGAGAGGAGGCGGGGGTGTCAGCTCATGCGGGATCGGACTGCCGTGGGTGAGGACGGGGCAAAGGTCTCCCTGTGGGGCGAGGGCTGAGGGAATCGGAAGCTGAGTGTCTGTCTCTCTCTCTCTCTCTCTCTCCCTCTCTCCCCCCCCCCCCCGCGGCCCCATCGCTGTCCACTGAAGGAACTGTACCTTACGCCACCCCTTCCTGTTTCAGTGCAAGCCGTGGGGAGCGCATGGGCCGCTACGGCAGCGACCGCAATAAAGAGGAGCACTCGGAATCGCGGGACCGGCGGGATCACGACTACAGGGACATGGACTACAGATCCTACGACCGGGAATACGAGTGCGACGGGAGTAAGGAGTACGGGAAGCAGGAATACCCGACCTACGACCAGTCCGAGGTAAACGCTCAGCGTACGGTTGCTTTTGACACCCGGTGGCCAGCGAGCGCGGCGCTCGTGGGGTAGGCCACCAGTGAGGCCTGTCGTGGGTGTAACGTGAAGCCCTGTGAGCGCCCTGGTCAACTGCGGACTGTGACCGAGCGATCGTCCACTGCTGTCCACTCCCCCTTTCCCTGTCCAGAGCAAACTAGGGAAGAGGTCATGTCCAGTGAGTCAGGGGGCACGATGACCGAGACCTTCCGTTGTTTATATAAAACCTTCCCCGAAAACTGACACACTCCCTCCGCAGCTTCGACTCCCCCCTCCCTTCTCCCTTCTCCCCCCTCCCTTCTCCCCCCTCCCTTCTCCCCCCTCCCTTCTCCCCCCTCCCTTCTCCCCCCTCCCTTCTCCCCCCTCCCTTCTCCCCCTCTCAGCATCCTCCCCCCTCTCAGCATCCTCCCCCCTCTCAGCATCCCCCCCCCTCTCAGCATCCCCCCCCCTCTCAGCATCCCCCCCCCTCACTCCCTTCTCCCCCTCTCTGAGCCCTCCTCGCTCCCTTCTCCCCCTTCTCTGCCCCACGACCCCCTTGCCCCCCTGCCCTCTTGGTGCCCCCCCCCCGCTCCCTTTCCCCCCCCACCCCATGCTGCGCTCCCTCCCTTGCTCCCTTCCTGTGCGCATGTGTGTCAAATTATTTGCAGGAGGCTTTCTGTGTGTATGTGTGTGTGTGTATGGAGCGCCCCCCACTTCCACCCTCCTTGTCCTGTGTCTCACACCTACCGTCTCACCTCCGTCCAGGAATACCGAGAGGACAGTGACAGTTACAAGAGCTATGAGAATGCAGAGGAGCCCTTCAGCTTCCCGGGTGATGGAGACTACAGGGACCAGGACTACAGGAGCGAGTCCGGTGAGGAGAAAGCCAGCAAGATCATCATGCTCCGAATGCTGCCGCAGTCTGCCACCGAGAACGACGTATGTGAGCCATGATTTTGTCCCCCCTGTTGTCCTGTCACTTTAACCTCCCCCTGACCCAGATGCGCACATTAACGGTGACAGCCGAGCGTGTGGGCGTTGTCTCCTCTCAGTGCAGTCAAATTCACACGCCCGCTCCTGGTGTCTCAATGGACAAGGCACAGGACCTTGTAACTCTTTCGAGCCCAACCAGTTAAACTAAATTAACAAAATCAGGGGTAAAGTGAAAGGCAGCCCCCTAAAGGGAAACTGCAAAAACAAAGCTGATGGTGATTAGCAACACTGCGTCAGGGAGGGAGCTTTACTCTGTGTCTAACCCCGTGCTGTACCTGCCCTGGGAGTGTTTGATGGGGACGGTGTAGAGGGAGCTTTACTCTGTATCTAACCCCGTGCTGTACCTGTCCTGGGAGTGTTTGATGGGGACGGTGTAGAGGGAGCTTTACTCTGTATCTAACCCTGTGCTGTACCTGTCCTGGGAGTGTTTGATGGGGACGGTGTAGAGGGAGCTTTACTCTGTATCTAACCCCGTGCAGTACCTGTCCTGGGAGTGTTTGATGGGGACGGTGTAGAGGGAGCTTTACTCTGTATCTAACCCCGTGCTGTACCTGTCCTGGGAGTGTTTGATGGGGACGGTGTAGAGGGAGCTTTACTCTGTATCTAACCCCGTGCTGTACCTGTCCTGGGAGTGTTTGATGGGGACGGCGTAGAGGGAGCTTCCTTTAAACTTGTTGAAACTTGCAATCAGAATAAGTGTTGACTGTGACTCAGTGGGTACCTAAAGAGCTGGTGCCTTGGTCACTCATTGCCTCAGTCCGAAGGTTGTGGATTCAAGCTGCACCCCAGATACACGAGCACCATAATCTGGGCCGACGTGCCCAGTGCCGGTACTGACGGAGTGCTGCAGTGTTGGAGGCGCCGCCTTTTGTGGTTAGATGTTAAACTGAGGCTGCTCCCCCCCCCCCCCCCCCCCACCACCACCGAGTGGGTGTAAAAGACTCGCGGGCCCGTGCGCCGTTGGCGAAGGGTGGTGCGCCTCCCGACATCCCGGGCGCGGTGAAGGGGCAACTGAGGCAGTCGGAACGAAAGGCACTAGAGGTTTGCTTCTTCTCCCCGTCTCCTTTCAGATTCGGGTCCAGCTGCAGTACGCCGGCTACCAGCCTCGGGAGGTGCGGCTCATGAGGAACAAATCTTCAGGTGAGGACCTGCCGTGGGTTTTAAAAGGTGGTGGGGTGGGGGGGGGGTGGGGAAACTCTCGCTCCTCGCTCCCTCATTTCTCCGCAGCCCTCCCCTGTATCCTCCTCCCCTGTATCTCGCTCTGTGAAACGCCGATGGCTGAGTATCTCCGAGTCGCTGAGCTGACTGTGGTTTGACGTGGCTGCACGTGGTTGAAAGCGGAGTGTACCTGCCCGGACAGGGATTGGGGGAGGAGAGGAGGAGCGGGGGTTGGGAGGCGATCCCGCCATTTGGCTATGAGCCGCTCTGTGTAGGACGAACACTTAAAATACAAATGCTTTTGAGAAAGTCTTTACCCTTATACCCCCACCCCCTCCGCCGCCGAGGTTTAGCGTTAACCAAATGATACATTTCGGGCCCCAGCGCAGGTCGACTGTGTTCATTTCAGGTCGTAGGCGTCTTTCTCCATTCCCGCTGTCTGTCTCCGGGCACGGCCCGGGGTTCTCGAATGTCGGGTTTGCTGCCTTTTCCCCATTTAATCTTTACCAGCAAAGAGTCCGGGATTTGTTCAGTGGGAGTAGAATTGGAAAGCAGAGGACCAGATGTTCGACTTGCAGACCGGACTCTTGGAGAACTTTGAGCTGTTTTGGGTCTCTTCCCCCCCCTACTGTAAAAAAAAAAGTCACACGGAGGCACTGGAGAACAACAGCAACTCGCGTAGCATCTTTAGCGGTAAGGTGTGTGTAAAATTAAAAAACTCTACCAGGTAATACGAGCATCGAGAGGTTATAAACCACCAGGAGAGATTGAACAGGCCGGAAAAGAGAGGGCTGAGGGGGGTGACCCGATCGAGCTCTTTAAAATGATGAAGGGGGGCTTTCGGTAGGGTCGACGTAGAGAAGATGTTTCCACTTGTCGGGGAGGGAGAGACCAGAACTGGGTGGGGGGGCCATCGTTATAAGAATTCCCCAAACCGGGGGAATTCAGGAGGAACGTCTTTACCCAGAGAGCGGGGAGAATGTGGAACTCGCTCCCACAGGGAGGGGGTCGAGGTGAATCGTGTCGATGTGTTTAATGGGGGGGGTGGGGGGGGGAAGGGATAGAAGTATATGGAGGTAGGGGGAGATGAAGAGGGTGTGGGCGGAGGCTGGTGCGGGGCAGAAATACCAGCATCTACTTTAAATCTTCCCCTGAGAGTGACAGAGAACGTTGTCCATTCTAGCTCCCTGCCAGTGTTTGTGCTCCACATGAGTCTCCTCCCCCCACCCCGCCTTCACCTCCCCCTATCCCCATAACCGTCCTGTCCCTTTCTCCCTCATGTGCTCATCCAGCCTCCCCCTCAAACACCTCAAATGGACTTTAGGATCTGGGGCACTTGCAGGTGCACGCTTTTTGTTTCCGATCAGCTCGGTCTTTTGCAGTGTGTGTGTGTGTGTGTGTGTTTTTTTAAATTAAAGCAGGTCTCTCCTCTCACGGGGCAGTCAGTGGTTGGGGGCAGTGGGAGGGGGTGGAAGGCAGTGGGTTGTTGTTGAAGGTCAGCAGGTAGGTGATGAGCTTGCCATCGCCTGTGTGCCTCGATGCCCCTCCCCAACCCACCCACCCACCCACCCCCCGGACCCCCAGAGTTGTGGTGCAGCAGGGTGGTCCTGGCATGTGTGTTTACGAGGACAGGTTGGAGGTGTGCCGGGCCCCACGTCAGAGGGAGGAGGGGGCTCTGTGCGCTTTGTGACTTTTGGCTCCTGGGGTAAGGTGAGGTGAGGAGGGGGCTAAAGGGGGAGGGTGGTGAGGGAACGGGGGCTGGGAAGGAAGTGGGGCACAGAGAAGGGCTGTGCACCAATCCGACTCGGCAAAGCGCTTCCCACGGGCAAGGGTGGAGCTCTGACCGGGCAGGGGGGGGCAGTGCCCAGGCCCCTTGCCCGCGATCTATCCTGGATGTTACTTCCACACGGCAGAGCGGAGGGGAGATTGCGGCTGGATAATGTTTTATTCTTGGGTCCTCGGAGTCGTTGGTAAGGCTGGTGTGTATCGCCTGTCCCTAGTTACCCTTGAGAAGGTGGAGTGTCCTCGAACACACATGAGCGGCTTTCTGGGACACGTCGTGTGCAACTAAAAGTGAAGCAGGTTGTGTGGGTCTGTGTTCACACCCAGGCTCAGACTGGGTAATGAGAGCTGGTCACCTCCAGGGCCGTTAGTAAATCACGTGGAGTTTTCGAGCAATCTGACAGCGTCACACTCACTTTGACCGAGACTAAATTTATATACCCAGATTTTTCAACAATCCAAATTCTCAAATTATCATGGATTACTAGTAACCCGGATTACTAGCCCAGCGATATAACCGCTACACTCCCGTACCCCGGATTACTAGCCCAGCGATATAACCGCTACACTCCCGTACCCCGGATTACTAGCCCAGCGATATAACCGCTACACTCCCGTACCCCGGATTACTAGCCCAGTGATATAACCGCTACACTCCCGTACCCCGGATTACTAGCCCAGCGATATAACCGCTACACTCCCGTACCCCGGATTACTAGCCCAGCGATATAACCGCTACACTCCCGTATCCCGGATTACTAGCCCAGCGATATAACCGCTACACTCCCGTACCCCGGATTACTAGCCCAGTGATATAACCGCTACACTCCCGTACCCCGGATTACTAGCCCAGTGATATAACCGCTACACTCCCGTACCCCGGATTACTAGCCCAGTGATATAACCGCTACACTCCCGTAACCCGGATTACTAGCCCAGCGATATAACCGCTACACTCCCGTAACCCGGATTACTAGCCCAGCGATATAACCGCTACACTCCCGTACCCCGGATTACTAGCCCAGCGATATAACCGCTACACTCCCGTACAGACCAGTGTGAGTCAGCAGTGTCCTTATCTGTTGTCGAGAGGGTGGATGGGGACGGAGATGGGGAGATGACTGACCGCTGTGGTGCGAGGTGCAGGATTAGAGAGGGTGGAAGCAGCACCTTGACCTATTGACGTTTTGAGGGTTGCAGCCGGTTGGTTGATTGCAGTCAGCCCTTCAGCTCTCAGTCACCTGCTTTAGGACACGGCGGCTTCCCTCCCCAGCCGAGCTTGCCCTACTCCTTCGTAACTGACATCACAGCGGGGCTGGCATTGAGGGCGGCTTTGTGACTGGAAAAAGGGGAGAGCCCGCGGACTTGGGCCTTTCAGCCTCCCGTGCTGTACGGTTCTGTGGCGTCGAGGGGCGGAGTGGCCTTCTCTCGCGTTGTCTGCTGTGGTTTATTTCACCCATTGAGGAAATGGAGGCTTTGACGGGAGGGGGGAGAGGGGGGCGGTGCGGGTGGCGTTCAGGGTTGGGGTGGGGAGTAACAGTCTTTCCTTTGCTGGGGGCCTTCCCGGTGGCTGTCGGAGGGTGCGAGGTGGGGGACACTCCCGGCCTCCCGTCAGGGCTGGGGTTTCAGTCCCAGCAGCGCCAGCCGACATCCCGCCACTACCCTGTAACTGGAACTGGCTCCGGGGCTGGGTGGGGTGCGGGGTGAGCCCGTTGTGACGGGGCGGGACGCCTCGGCGCTGGCGGGCCTCGTGTCTGTTTGTGTTTGTACGTGTAGCTTTGCCCGGGCAAACTAGGGTTTCTGATTCTGCTGAGTAAAGGCTCCTTTGATGTGATGAACTAACACACTCCGTCTGTATTTGAATGCTGTCTCCAGGTCAAAGCCGTGGTTTCGCCTTCGTGGAGTTTAATCACTTGCAGGACGCTACCAGATGGATGGAAGCCAATCAGGTTGCTCTGCTGCATTTGAACACACACAAGTACCACCTCTGTTAATTGGGAGACCCCCAATGCCTGGTTCACACGGGCGCACCAGCCCATCCCCACCCCCACCCCCACTCCCAGCCCTCCGCCAAGCGCCACTCACACACACCCCCCCCACCCCGCCACGGTTACCTCCTCCCCACCGCAGCCGCGGCCAATCCCGACGCGACGCTTTTCACGTTTCCCAGGCAAGGCCCAGAATCTCGCGTTCGCATCGCTGCTCCCTCGGTGTTGGCCCGTTCCTCCCGCCCGCCCGCCCGGCAGAATCCTTCCTCCCAGCTGCTGCTGCCACCGTCGCCTTCAGCCCGGGTTTCATTCCCCACTGCCGCACGGTTTCCAGGCCCAACCTCGTGTGGCCTCTCGCTCTCTCTCTCTCCCGCTCTCTCTCTATCTCGCTCTCTCTCTCTCGCGCGCTCTCTCGTTCTCGATCTCTCGCGCTAAATCTCTCGCGCTCGATCTCTCGCTCTCTCTCTCGCGCTCTCTTTCTCGCGCTCTCGCTCTTGATCTCGCGCTCTCTCGTTCTCTCTCGCGCTCGATCTCTCGCTCTCGCTCTCGAGCTCTCGCTCTCGCTCTCGATCTCTCGCTCTCGATCTCTCTCGCTCTCGATCTCTCTCGCTCTCGATCTCTCTCGCTCTCGATCTCTTGCTCTCGATCTCTCTCGCGCTCGATCTCTCGCTCTCTCTCTCTCTCGCTCTGTCTCTCTCTCTCTCTCTCTCTCTCTCGCTCTGTCTCTCTCTCACTCTCTGTCTCTCTTGCGCTCTCTCTGTCTCTCTTGCGCTCTCTCTGTCTCTCTCTCTCGCTCTCTCTGTCTCTCTTGCGCTCTCTCGCTCTGTCGCTCTGTCTCTCTCTTTCTCTCGCTCTCTTTCTCTCTCTCTCGCTCTCGCTCTCTTTCTCTCGCTCTCGCTTTCTCTCTTGCTCTCTCTCTCGCTTTCTCTCTCTCTCTCTCTCTGTCTCTCTCTCCCCTCAGATTTTGAGCCTGGCACTTCCCCTTTCCCCCTCCTCCACGGGCGGGCGGGCGGAACCCCCTCCACTTTGCCCCCTTCGCCTCCAGCTCTGGCCCCCACCCCCACGCCCCCTGCTCAAGCCTCCACCGCAGCAGCGCCACATTGCAGAGCAAGGAGCAGGTGAGGTTGGTTTGTGAGGGGGGCCTAGCTGCTTGAGAGCTGATGCTACGATCGAGTAGGCCGATGGCTGGGGGAGGTGGCGGGGGCCAGTGCTGCAGATCCCGCGGCCCCAGGAACTTCCCCAAGGGTTTGGGGACCCGCCACCCCACGATGACTCGAGCACCCTGCTGCTTCACCTTGGCGAGGAGGAGGGGGGCCGGCCAGGAATCAGCCTCTCAGTCGAAATCCAGGCTTGCTTCGTTGAATTTGAAACCCCCTCTCCCACCCCCCGCCCGACCCCCCCCCTCACCCACCCACCCCTCAAGCCCACAGAATCGGCGCAGCCTCAGAAAGCCGACCATCTCTCAGCGATGGGGGTTCGTGTGGATCAGGCATCCATGTCTTTTAAGATGTCAAATGAATGCTAATAATGCCGACAGAAAGCACACACGTGGGACTCTCTGTTTTCTGCAGAAAATATCTTGCTGTTTTTTTTTATAAATACGTATAAAGTGTGGATAGCGTTGGCAGGCTGAATCTGTTATATGTCTTTTTTATTTTTGGAAAAAAAAACAACAACAAAAAAAACAAAGCCCCCCCCAACTAAAGAAAGTACTGTTTGGAAAAGAGAGAGAGAGAGAGAGAGAGAAAAGTCCGAGTGAGTTCTGGTGTTCCCGACGATTTCCTGTACAAACTGGAGACCCGAGTCCAGATACCTGGGAGCTGCTCCCGGCTCCGTTTCTCCCAACAGCGGACGGCGGCCGTCGCTTACTTTTGCCTTCGGAGGGTCGTACCTACTCGCTCGGGCGCGCGCGCACTTCCCCTCCCCCTCCCCTCCCCTCCCCCTCCCCTCCCTCCCCCCCCCCCCTCGCTCCCTGTCGGACGGCCGGCCGGTTATAAACTGCCCGTGGGGCTCCGGCGCCGTTGTTTCGGTGCCTGTCCTCCTCCTCCCACCCCAAGCCCAGGGGTTGTGGTAGCGCAGAGCCGGCTGCCAGGTTTCCACCCTCTTTCCCTCCCCCCACCGCCGGGCGGTGTTGTGGAACGGCGCGGCCGGGATCTTTGGCGAGGAGGCTTTGGGGTGGGGGGATGGAGGAGGGGTGGTGGGGTGTGTGGTGGAATGAGAGGGACGATTGCCCTTCCCCCCCCCCCCCCTCCCCGCCTCCTTTCCTGCCCAGTGTGTGCCTGGTGTTGGGTCTTGGTGGAGTGGCACAGGGAGGGGGAGGGAAAGGGGGATTGCTTGCCTCCCCCCGCGCAAGCCTGCTCGGTGTAACGGTGGCTTGGTGGGGGCCGGGGTGGTGGGGGGTTGGGGGCCGGGGGTGCGCAAGGGGCCTTGGAGGAGGTGAGGGTTGAGCTGACGGGATGCGGAGGCTGTTGACGGGATGCAGGGCGCATCGCGAGGAGACAACGAGGCCTTCCCGACGGTCGGCTTTCTGTGTCCCTCACTCCGTGGCGATGGGGCTGGCGCGCCGACCTCCCGGGGACCAGTTGAAAGTGTGTGTGTTTTGTGTGTGCCGGGGGAGTGTGTCAGCGCGACGCAGGCAAACTCGATCGGAGGGGGCGCAGGGCACCGTGTGCGTGTGTAACTCCCGTTCCCGGAAACACCTCGCCCCGCCGAAGTGGGACCTGACAGGGCTGGGCGGCGGTGGTGGGGGGGTGGGGGTGGTCGCAGATCAGGCCTAAATGTTTCGGGCGCAGGGCATAGAGTTTGCAGTGTCTGCGTTGACTCTCCTGGCCGCCGCGCTCCTGGCAAAGCGGGTGAGGTCGGAAGCCTGTCCAGTGTGTTTGAGAGCCTGCGGCATTATCCAAGCCGGAGCTACAATTTGAAACTGAGCTGCTGGGAGATGGATTTTTTGGTTTATCTGGGATGCGTTTTGTGTTAGATGGGCTCGGGCTGCCTGCCAAAGGGTGACAGGGAGGGGCTGCCCCTCTGTAAAGAGCTATGGCTGAATGTTGTTGATGAGAAGTGAACGGGGGAGAAGACGTTTGCTTTATTGGAGGGGGTTGGTGAGATTCCCTCGCTGAGCGCCGACTGAGCTGTCCTGTTGCTGGCGTGATCAGCTCTCGGGAATAAATGTCCCCCAGTGCCCTTGGAGATGGCACAGAGAGAGAGAGAGAGAGAGGAAATCAGCCAGGGTTCCTGCTCCTGATCACTGTCCAGTGACCCCTGGGTTAGAGAGAGAGGGAGGGGAAATCAGCCAGGGTTCCTGCTCCTGATCATTGTCCAGTGATCCCTGGGTTAGAGAGAGAGGGGAAATCAGGCAGGGTTCCTGCTCCTGATCACTGTCCAGTGACCTCTGGGTTAGAGAGAGAGAGGGGAAATCAGCCAGTGTTTCTGCTCCTGATCACTGTCCAGTGATCCCTGGGTTAGAGAGAGAGAGAGAGAGAGGGGAAATCAGGCAGGGTTCCTGCTCCTGATCACTGTCCAGTGATCCCTGGGTTAGAGAGAGAGGGAGGGGAAATCAGCCAGGGTTCCTGCTCCTGATCATTGTCCAGTGATCCCTGGGTTAGAGAGAGAGGGGAAATCAGCCAGGGTTCCTGCTCCTGATCACTGTCCAGTGACCTCTGGGTTAGAGAGAGAGAGAGAGAGAGAGGGGAAATCAGGCAGGGTTCCTGCTCCTGATCACTGTCCAGTGATCCCTGGGTTAGAGAGAGAGGGAGGGGAAATCAGCCAGGGTTCCTGCTCCTGATCATTGTCCAGTGATCCCTGGGTTAGAGAGAGAGGGGAAATCAGGCAGGGTTCCTGCTCCTGATCACTGTCCAGTGACCTCTGGGTTAGAGAGAGAGAGAGGGGAAATCAGCCAGGGTTTCTGCTCCTGATCACTGTCCAGTGATCCCTGGGTTAGAGAGAGAGAGAGAGAGAGGGGAAATCAGCCAGGGTTCCTGCTCCTGATCATTGTCCTGTGACCCCTGGGTTAGAGAGAGAGAGGGGGGAAATCAGCCAGGGTTCCTGCTCCTGATCACTGTCCAGTGACCCCTGGGTTAGAGAGAGAGGGGAAATCAGCCAGGGTTCCTGCTCCTGATCACTGTCCAGTGACCCCTGGGTTAGAGAGAGAGAGGTGAAATCAGCCAGGGTTGCTGATGACGGCCCAGGGTGATGCTGTAATGATTTATCTGTGGGGAGATGACCAGCTGACGCTGACTGTTCACTCTGGTACCTGAAGATGGCCACTTGGTGAGACCCTGCACTGTGTTCAGGTTCAGGAGAGGAAGGCCAGAATTGGGATTAATGTTTAAGCACCAGTCGTGTTGGTTTATGTGGAATCTATTCCTCCCCAGTGTCTCTGTCAGAGGCCTTTTTGAACTGCTTGGTTTTATCGTGTGTGGAATGAAACAGCAATGATGATAATACTGTTACAGGATACTGTCGTTGTTAGCAGTCTTTCTCTGTCCTGTGGTTTTTCTAGCTCTGCTGTAAGATTTGACCTCTTGAGGCTTTGTGGATTGTGTCTGTTGAACTCCAGGGAATGTCCATTCACTTGGAATGCCTCCTTTCCCATTTGTCTCACTCCGATTGGCATCACTGTCTTCATCTGTTGACCCAAAAGTGGGATCTCTGTCACGGTTCCACTGACTCTCATTCCCTTTCCAGATCCCTGTCCAAGTCATCACTTCTCACCTGTTATTCTATAGATAAACCACTCCCTGAACCTCTCCATTAGATTCCAGCCTGTAACTCACCAACGCTCCCTAGGCAGCACCGTCCAAACCCACGACTGCTACCATCTAGAAGGACGAGGGCAGCAGACACATGGGAACACCACCACCTGCAAGTTCCCCTCCAGGCCACTCAACATCCTGACTTGGAAATATATCGGCCGTTCCTTCACTGTCAATGGGCCAAAATCCTGGAACTCCTTCCCTAACAGAACTGTGGGTGTACCTACAGCACACGGACTGCAGCGGCTCAAGAAGGCAGCTCACCACCACCTTCTCAAGGGGGAGTTAGGGGTGGGCAATAAATGCTGGGCCCAGCCAGCGACACCCACCTCCTGTAAATGAATTTTTAAAAATATATAAACCAACCCGAACCCCTTGATTAGATTCCAGTCTGTAACTTACTCCTGGGTATCTGTTATTCTATATATAAACCATCCCGAACCCCTCGATTAGATTCCAGTCTGTAACTCCTGGGTATCTGTTATTCTATATATAAACCCCCCGAACTCCTCGATTAGATTCCAGTCTGTAACTCACTCCCGGGCATCTGTTATTCTATATATAAACACCCCCACCGAACCCATCGATTAGATTCCAGTCTGTAACTCACTCCCGGGTATCCGTTATTCTATATATAAACCAACCCCGAACCCCTCGATTAGATTCCAGTATGTAACTCACTCCCAGGTATCTGTTATTCTATATATAAACCCCCCCGAACCCCTCGATTAGATTCCAGTCTGTAACTCACTCCCGGGTATCTGTTATTCTATATATAAACCCCCCCCCCCGAACCCCTCGATTAGATTCCAGTCTGTAACTCACTCCCGGGTATCCGTTATTCTATATATAAACCACCCGAACCCCTCGATTAGATTCCAGTCTGTAACTCACTCCCAGGTATCTGTTATTCTATATATAAACCGCCCGAACCCCTCGATTAGATTCCAGTCTGTAACTCTCTCCCGAGTATCTGTTATTCTATATATAAACCCCCCCCCGAACACCTCGATTAGATTCCAGTCTGTAACTCGCTCCCGGGTATCTGTTGTGTGTGTGTGTACAAATTGGGTGTTTGCAGACCTGGTGAGTGATCATTCCCTAAATGCCGGTGTGCATGAAGGAGTCTTGATAGAATTGGAGTTCTGCTCCGGGTCTTTCACTTGCAGTTTTGGTGGTTGTGCTCTTGCGGAGAGAGGGGTGCTTCAGTCGATGAGAGGCGAGCGGTGGGCTTGCACATTCTGTTGGTGTGGCCGCAGTCGCAGCAGGAGTATCCCCACCTCCCCGTCTCTGATTTGAAACCTCCTAAAAAAGGGTTGGGGGGTAGGGGGAGGGAACTGTGCAGCTCCGCCTCACAGAGATTCAGTTCCCACTCAGCTGGGAGTGGGGTGTTACTCAGTTGGTCTCAGCGTCCCCCGCCCATGGCAGACTGACGCTGAAAGACGTTCGGAGGGGCGTGGAGATTCGGCGGAGAGGTTCCTGCAGTCGAATAGCCTGCCCGGTGGGGGGAGTTGTGGTCACTGCCGTGTCCGGGCCCACGCTTCTTCGGCCGGGCATTGCGAGAGCGCCGGCCGTCGCCCTCAGAAGAGGAGGGGAGGCCCTTTGTAACCCTGCTGCGACTGAACGCCGGCCGTGTCTGGTTGTGGCTTGGGTGTGGCAGTGTTGGAGACTGCGCCGGCCACCTGTTTGGTGTATTTGGTGTGAAACATAAGTGTCAGCCGTCACAGGGCCTGGTGCGCTGACAGAGAGCGTGGTGCTGCTCTGATTTTTGCGCCCTTGTGTCCCCACCCCGCTCTCTCTTTCTCTCTCTCTCTCCTCTCTCTCTCTCTCTCCCCCTCCACCCAGTTTGTTGTCTCTCCCGACTTCTGGCCTGCGTGCTGGGTTTCTGGGTTGGAAGCTGCCGCCGTTGCGCTGAGGGCCTGGGGTGGGGTGGGGGGTGCGGTTAGGGGTAGGGGTTGTGGGGAAGTGGCCGGGCTCGAGGGTGCTGGACGCGGCCAGAGTCGCCGGCTCCGCGGACAGCGCCCCCATCGATGCAGTTCACCCTCGCCTCCCCACCCCTCCCCTCCGCAAGCTGAATTGTCACCGAGACACGCAGCGCTTTCTGTTCTGCCGGGGAGTGGGGGGTTTGAGGGAGGGGCAACATTCCCCCATCCCTCCCCAACCCTCCGGTACACGCTCGGCTTCCTGAAACGTTGGCAGCTTCTGACCCGGGACTCGGTCTCCTCCTTTCCTCTCCGATCCGTTGTTGAATACGTCGAGTATTCCCCCCCTGGTGGCTTTCTTCCTTCCTTTCCTCTCTCTTCACCGTTCCCCCCCCCTGTTGGTGGGCCGCCTGGCTGCCTCAGGCCCCTCCATTGCTTATCCTTCAGACGAGGGGTGGCAGGACTCGGTTGTGTGTGTGTGTGTGGGGACGGGACGGTGGAGAATGTGTACCACAGTGTGTGTCTTGTGTGGTGCGCGCACGTGTGTCTGCGCCTGCTTGTGTTTTGAAACCTCCCCGAGTGGTCATTTGTCATCTGCAAACTTGAGTTCCTGCTCTCTCTTCATTTCCAGAAGAAAGGTTGTTGCCTCTCAGAGGAGGCAGGGTTAGTCCTCCCGCTCCGTCTGCCAGCCTCAGCAAGGATGGCGGTCACTATTGTTAGGTGGTGAGAATGTAGTCGGCTGAAGGCCGGGTCCCCTTGTTCCACAGTTGAAGGGCTGCAGCCGTTTATTTTCTTAATTTGTTTTATTTTGTTCTCTGATCTGTCGCCGCCTTTGTTTTGTTTTTATTCCTCTCCAAAGCAGAAGGTTTTTTGTTTTTTTTACACAAATGAGGCATGAAGTGGGGAGCCTTTGTCCCGAGGCAGGAGCTCACTTTGTCACTCCTGTGTTTCTTGCAGCACTCCCTCGTCATTCTGGGTCAGCAAGTCTCCATGTACTACAGCGAGCCAAAGCCCAAGGCCAACGAGGATTGGCTTTGTAACAAGGTGAGGACTTTGCCGCGGGGCCGGAGGGTCAGCGCTGAGGGAGCGCCGCGCCGTCGGAGGGTCAGCGCTGAGGGAGCGCCGCGCTGTCGGAGGGTCAGCGCTGAGGGAGCGCCGCACTGTCGGAGGGTCAGTGCTGAGGGAGCGCCGCACTGTCGGAGGGTCAGTGCTGAGGGAGCGCCGCACTGTCGGAGGGTCAGTGCTGAGAGAGGGCCGCGCTGTCGGAGGGTCAGCGCTGAGGGAGCGCCGCACTGTCGGAGGGTCAGTGCTGAGGGAGTGCCGCACTGTCGGAGGGTCAGCGCTGAGGGAGCGCCGCTCTGTCGGAGGGTCAGCGCTGAGGGAGCGCCGCGCTGTCGGAGGGTCAGCGCTGAGGGAGCGCCGCGCTGTCAGAGGGTCAGCGCTGAGGGAGCGCCGCGCTGTCAGAGGGTCAGCGCTGAGGGAGCGCCGCGCTGTCGGAGGGTCAGCGCTGATGGAGCGCCGCGCCGTCGGAGGGTCAGCGCTGAGGGAGCGCCGCGCCGTCGGAGGGTCAGCGCTGAGGGAGCGCCGCACTGTCGGAGGGTCAGTGCTGAGGGAGCGCCGCACTGGCGGAGGGTCAGTTCTGAGGCAGCGCCGCACTGTCGGAGGGTCAGCGCTGAGGGAGCGCCGCACTGTCGGAGGGTCAGTGCTGGGGGAGTGCCGCACTGTCGGAGGGTCAGTGCTGAGGGAGCGCCGCACTGTCAGAGGGTCAGTACTGAGGGAGCACCGTAATGCTGCAGGTCCCGCCTGTCCCTCTAGCTGGGTGTAAGAGATCCCACAGCCCCTGTCAAAGAAGAGCACGGGCATTACCCTCAGTATCACGGCCAGTATCATGGCTTTACTCTGTATCTAACCCCGTGCTGTACCTGTCCTGGGAGTGTTTGATGCAGACGGTGTAGAGGGAGCTTAACTCTGTATCTAACCCCGTGCTGTACCTGTCCTGGGAGAGTTTGATGGGGACAGTGTGGAGGGAGCTTTACTCTGTATCTAACCCCGTGTTGTACCTGTCCTGGGAGCGATTGATGGACAAGGTGTAAAGGGAGCTTTACTCTGTATCTAACCCCGTGCTGTACCTGTCTTGGGAGCGATTGATGGACAAGGTGTAGAGGGAGCTTTACTCTGTATCTAACCCCGTGCTGTACCTGTCCTGGGAGTGTTTGGTGGGGACAGTGTGGAGGGAGCTTTACTCTGTATCTAACCCCGTGCTGTACCTGTCCTGGGAGTGTTTGATGGGGACAGTGTGGAGGGAGCTTTACTGCATATTGACTCTCCAGTCATGTTATCGTACTGTCACTGGTGATGTGCCAACATTTCCAACGATCAGCATCCCCCTTCTTCCCCATGGATTAGTTTGTGAGATTTTATCTTGTGCAGAATTGCCCTTACCTTTGCCGACATAGCCCTCTGCGCTCCGAAACGGTTGGTTGCCAGCAGTGTGTTTTGGGCTGAGTGTGAGATGCAATGAGGTCCCTGTGTCAACGTTGCCCTACTTTAAACTGTGTTTGATGTTCCTTGCAGTGCGGTGTGCAGAATTTTAAACGGCGCGAAAAGTGCTTCAAGTGTGGTGTCCCCAAGTCAGGTGAGTCCAGTTGGAATTTGTGATGTGTTTTCTGCAACTTGGCATTTACCCTCCACAAGGGAAAATCGACCTAATCCTTTTCCCCCAGCCTCTTCCGATGTCCGTAGGGACCAACATTGACCGATGAGATAGGGTTAATTAATGACCTCTAGTGAAGGCGCCCCCCTCGGCAGCAGTGATCGTAATATGATTGAATTTTCCATTCAGTTTGAGGGAGAGAAGAGTGGGTCTGAGACAAATGTTTTAAGCTTAAATAAGGGCAATTATGAGGGTATGAAAGCAGAACTAGCGAAAGTGATCTGGCAGTTTAGTTTAAGGGATAGGTCAGTAGTGATGCAGTGGCGGAATATTAAGGGGATATTTCAGAACGCACAGCATAGACATGGGAAAGAGAAATTCCAGGGAGTGAACTCACCATCCGTGGTTAACCAACATATTTAAAGATAGTGTCAAACTTACAGGAAAGGCATATATTTGTGCAAAGATGGTTGGCAGGTCAGAAGGTTGGGCTGAATATTAAAAAAACAGCAAACAACGACTAAAAGATTTAAAGAGGTAAAAATTAGAGCAGGAGAGAAAGGTAACTAGAAATATAAACGATGGTAAAGGAGTTTCTATAGTTATTTTAAAAAGAAAAAGAGCTAACGCAGTGAGCGTTGGTCCTATAGAAAATGAGTCTGGGGAATTAATAATGGAAAACAAGTCCCTGGGTCGTGGTGGATTTCATCCTAGGGTCTTTAAAGAAGTGGCTGGTGAGATAGTTGGTGTGTTGGTTTGAATTTTCCAAAAGTCACCAGATTCGAGGAAAGTTCCATTAGATTGGGAAATAGCGAATGTAACTAAAGCGGGAGAGAGACATAAAGCAGGAAACTACAGGCCAGCTAGCTTAACAACTGTCGTAAGAAAAATGTTGGAAGCTATTATTAGAGGCTATAACAGGGCACTTAGATAAATTCAAGGCCATCAGGCAGAGTCAGCATTTCCCTTCTGTGAAAGGGAAATCATGTTTAACCCATTTAAAGAAGTAACAGGTGCTGTGGATAAAGGGGAACCTGTGGATGTGCTGGACCTAGATTTCCAGAAGGTAATTGATAAGGGGCCTCATCAAAGGTTATTGCAGAAAATAAAAGCTCATGGTGTAGGGGGTAACACACTGGCATTGGTGGAAGATTGGCTGACCAACAGGAAGCAGAGAGTTGGCATAAATGGGTCTTTTTCAGGTTGGCAGGATGTGACGAGTGGTGTGCCACAGGGATCAGTGCTGGGGCCTCAACTCTTTACAATTTATATTAATTATTTGGATGAATATGGTGAGCAATTGCAGAGCTCTGAGATACAGAGGGATCTGGGTGTCCAAGTGCATGAATCACACAAGGTTAGCGTGTGGGTACAGCAAGTCATTGGGAAAGCTCTTAGAATGTTATCATTTATTGTGAGGGGAATTGATTACAAAAGTAAGGAGGTTATGCTTCAGTTGTACAGGGCACTGGTGAGACCATATCTGGGGTACTGTGTACAATATTGGTCACCTTTATTTAAGGAAGGAAGGATGTAAATGCATTAGGAGCTGTTCAGAGGCTTCCCAGACTAATACCTGGGCGGGTTGTCTTATGAGGAAAGGTTGGGCAGGTTAGGCTTGTATCGCTGGAGTTTAGAACAGTAAGAAGCGACTTGATTGAAACCTTTTAAGATCCTGAGGGGTCTTGACAGGGTGGATGTGAAGAGGATGTTTCCTCTTGTGGGAGAAACTAGAACCAGGGGGTCACTGTTTAAAAATAAGGGGTCACCTATTTAAGACAGAGCTGAGGAGAAATTTATTCTGCGAGGGTTGTGAGTCTAGTGAACTCTCTTCCTCAAAAGGTGGTGGTAGCAGAGTCTTTGAATATTTTTAAAGCAGAGGTGGATAGGTTCCTGACTAACAAGAAGGTGAGAGGTTATCAGGGGTAGGCGGGAATGTGGGGTTGAGGTTATAGTCCGATCAGCCGTGATCTTGTTGAATGGCAGAGCAGGGCTCGAGGGGCCGAGTGGCCTACTCCTCCTGATTAGTATGTTTCGATGACATGAATTCTTCCGTCCACTCGGACCTCTCTGTCTCCTACACTGTTCACTTCATTGACGTGACATTTCTGTTTATGATTTAAATGAAGGAATCTGATGTTTACATCATTTATTGGTTAGGTGAATGTGCAGCCAGGATTACTCTTCCAACGCAGGTTCCACCCACCCCCCCGACCCTGCACCAAGTCAGCCAATCGCATCCCAGGGTGCGATTCAGTGGGGCCACAGTTGGCTTTGAGTGATGGCCCTGGATCACTGCCCAGTTGCAACTGTGTTAGAGAAGGGAAATCAGCCAGGGTTCCTGCTCCTGATCACTGTCCAGTGACCCCTGGGTTAGAGAGAGAGAGGGGAAATCAGCCAGGCTTCATGCTCCTGGTCACTGTCCAGTGATCCCTGGGTTAGAGAGAGGGGGAATCAGGCAGGGTTCCTGCTCCTGATCACTGTCCAGTGACCCCTGGGTTAGAGAGAGAGAGAGAGGGGAAATCAGCCAGGGTTCCTGCTCCTGATCACTGTCCAGTGATCCCTGGGTTAGAGAGAGAGAGGGGAAATCAGCCAGGGTTCCTGCTCCTGATCACTGTCCAGTGATCCCTGGGTTAGAGAGAGAGAGGGGAAATCAGCCAGGGTTCCTGCTCCTGATCACTGTCCAGTGATCCCTGGGTTAGAGAGAGAGAGAGAGGGGAAATCAGCCAGGGTTCCTGCTCCTGATCACTGTCCAGTGATCCCTGGGTTAGAGAGAGAGAGAGAGGAAATCAGCCAGGGTTCCTGCTCCTGATCACTGTCCAGTGATCCCTGGGTTAGAGAGAGAGAGAGAGGAAATCAGCCAGGGTTCCTGCTCCTGATCACTGTCCAGTGATCCCTGGGTTAGAGAGAGAGAGAGGGGAAATCAGCCAGGGTTCCTGCTCCTGATCACTGTCCAGTGATCCCTGGGTTAGAGAGAGAGAGAGGAAATCAGCCAGGGTTCCTGCTCCTGATCACTGTCCAGTGATCCCTGGGTTAGAGAGAGAGAGAGAGGAAATCAGCCAGGGTTCCTGCTCCTGATCACTGTCCAGTAATCCCTGGGTTAGAGAGAGTGAGAGAGGGGAAATCAGCCAGGGTTCCTGCTCCTGATCACTGTCCTGTGATCCCTGGGTTAGAGAGAGAGAGGGGAAATCAGCCAGGGTTCCTGCTCCTGATCACTGTCCAGTGATCCCTGGGTTAGAGAGAGAGAGAGAGTGGGGAAATGTGTGTGTACATTATGGTGCCTGTACCGCTTCTTTGAAAGATCTATGCAATTAATCCCCACCCACGCCATTGCCCTGCAAATTTTTCCTCAGGTAAAAAAATTCTCCTCTTCTCCCCCTCTTGTTCTTTTACCGATTCTCTTCAATCTGTGTCCCCCACCTCTGGTTACCGACCCTCCCGCCACTGGAAACAGTTTCTCCTCATTCACTCGATCCAAACCCCCCGCTCGTGATTCTGAACACCTCGATTCAATCTCCCCCTTAACCTTCTCCGCTCGAAGGAGAACAATCCCGGCTCCTCCACACGAACCGAAGCCCCCCCTTCGCAGATTTTTGGTAAATCTCCTCCCCACCAATAGGATTGCGTACGATGATCAGCTGTTTGATAATAACGTGACTCGTTCACCCGTTTGCAGAAGGCGAGCTGCGGCTGGTAAGCGGAAGGAAGGACCTGCAGCTACCCCTCCCGGAGGGCCCACAGCCTTTACTCAAGTTCCCGCAGCCGTTCCAACCCCCACAGTTACACCAGCAGCACCTGTTACACAGTCAGCAGCAGCAGCTCAACGAGAACGCCAATGACAGTGAGTACAGGATTGCTTCAGCGGTCTGGGAGAACTGCGGTACTGTACGGGCGGGGACGGGTCTGTCACTGTATAACACTGGGGTACAGTACTGGTGGGGACGAGTGTCACTGTGTAACACTGGGGTACAGTACTGGTGGGGACGGGTCTGTCACTGTGTAACACTGGGGTACAGTACAGGTGGGGACGGGTCTGTCACTGTATAACACTGGGGTACAGTACTGGTGGGGACGGGTCTGTCACTGTATAACACAGGGGTACAGTACTGGTGGGGACGGGTCTGTCACTGTGTAACACTGGGGTACAGTACAGGTGGGGACGGGTCTGTCACTATAACACTGGGGTACAGTACTGGCGGGGACGGGTCTGTCACTGTGTAACACTGGAATACAGTACTGGTGGGGACGGGTCTGTCACTGTGTAACACTGGAATACAGTACTGGTGGGGACGGGTCTGTCAGTGTGTAACACTGGAATACAGTACTGGTGGGGACGGGTCTGTCACTGTGTAACACTGGAATACAGTACTGGTGGGGACGGGTCTGTCACTGTATTACACTGGGGTACAGTACTGGTGGGGACGGGTCTGTCACTGTGTAACACTGGAATACAGTACTGGTGGGGACGGGTCTGTCACTGTGTAACACTGGAATACAGTACTGGTGGGGGTGGGTCTGTCACTGTATAACACTGGGGTACAGTACTGGTGGGGACGGGTCTGTCGCTGTATAACACTGGGGTACAGTACTGGTGGGGACGGGTCTGTCGCTGTATATCACTGGGGTACAGTACTGGTGGGGACGGGTCTGTCACTGTATAACACTGGGGTACAGTACTGGTGGGGACGGGTCTGTCACTGTATAACACTGAGGTACAGTACTGGTGGGGACGGGTCTGTCACTGTATAACACTGGAGTACAGCACTGGTGGGGACGGGTCTGTCACTGTATAACACTGGGGTACAGTACTGGTGGGGACGGGTCTGTCACTGTATAACACTGGGGTACAGTACTGGTGGGGACGGGTCTGTCACTGTATAACACTGGGGTACAGTACTGGTGGGGACGGGTCTGTCACTGTATAACACTGGGGTACAGTACTGGTGGGGACGGGTCTGTCACTGTATAACACTGGGGTACAGTACTGGTGGGGACGGGTCTGTCACTGTATAACACTGGGGTACAGTACTGGTGGGGACGGGTCTGTCACTGTATAACACTGGGGTACAGTACTGGTGGAGACAGGTCTGTCACTGTATAACACTGGGGTACAGTACTGGTGGGGGTGGGTCTGTCACTGTATAACACTGGGGTACAGTACTGGTGGGGGTGGGTCTGTCACTATAACACTGGGGTACAGTACTGGTGGGGACGGGTCTGTCACTGTATAACACTGGGGTACAGTACTGGTGGGGGTGGGTCTGTCACTATAACACTGGGGTACAGTACTGGTGGGGGTGGGTCTGTCACTATAACACTGGGGTACAGTTACTGAATGTGAATGCCTCTTCTTGCTGTCGCTGCTCCCTGTCTATGTCGGAGTCTCGAATGCTTTGCAGCAGAATTGCCTGATCGAACATCGTGCTTTTTTCCCCTGGCAGCTGTAATATTGCGGAATTTGAACCCTCACACGACCCTGGATGTGATCCTCAACGCGTTGACTCCCTACGCAGTGCTATCTCCCTCCAATGTGCGTCTCATCAAAGATAAACAGACACAGCTGAACAGAGGATTTGCTTTCATACAGCTTTCCACCATTGTGGTGAGTCCTGGGCGCATGTTTGTCATGTAAGACCTTTGGCTTTCGATCCGAAACTAGTGTTCATCAACTTAATGTTCGCATTCGGTAATTAGATCATTTCAATATCAGGCAAATACACCTGGGACAGGTACAGCACGGGGTTAGATACAGAGTAAAGCTCCCTCTACACTGTCCCCATCAAACACTCCCAGGACAGGTACAGCACGGGGTTAGATACAGAGTAAAGCTCCCTCTGCACCGTCCCCATCAAACACTCCCAGGACAGGTACAGAACGGGGTTAGATACAGAGTAAAGCTCCCTCTACACCGTCCCCATCAAACACTCCCAGGACAGGTACAGCACGGGGTTAGATACAGAGTAAAGCTCCCTCTACACCGTCCCCATCAAACACTCCCAGGACAGGTACAGCACGGGGTTAGATACAGAGTAAAGCTCCTTGTACACTGTTCTGCCCCGATGGCTGTCCTTTCACCCTAGCGAATGATGTCGCGTTTTCCTGAGCGTTATGAGTTTGTTCGGAGTTGCTGCTGCTGCTGAAATAGATTTTTTTCTCTGTTTGAAGGAAGCCTCTCAGCTGCTTCAGATACTGCAGTCACTGCAGCCACCTCTCAACATCGATGGCAAAACCATCAACGTGGAGTTTGCAAAGGGCACAAAGAGGTCAGTGCAATGCCACCCTGTTGCTTAATATAGAAATGAGCAATGTGTATTCTGGAAATAGTCTCCACAGCCTGAGAACACCAGGAGGATAAATATTGGCACCAACTCAATGGAAAGCATCCACTCTGCTGTTTATCCAGTGGGACTGCAGGACGCATGTGTCCAGCTAAGAGCCAGAGGGGTGCGGCACTCCCTCAGTACTGATCCTTCGACAGTGCGGCGCTCCCTCAGTACCAACCCTCCGACAGTGCGGTGCTCCCTCAGTACTGGTCCTCTGACAGTGCGGCGCTCCCTCAGTATTGGCCCTCCGACAGTGTTGCACTCCCTCAGTACCGACCCTCCAACAGTGCAGCGCTCCCTCAGCACTGACCCTTTGACAGGGAGGCGCTCCCTCAGTACCGACCCTCCGACAGTGCGGCGCTCCCTCAGTACCGACCCTCCGACAGTGCGGCGCTCCCTCAGTACCGACCCTCCGACAGTGCGGCGCCCCCTCAATACTGACCCTCCGACAGTGCGGCACTCCCTCAGCACTGACCCTCCGACAGTGCAGCGCTCCCTCAGTACTGACCCTCCGACAGTGTGGCGCTCCTTCAACACTGACCCTCCGACAGTGTGGTGTTCCCTCAGCATGACCCTCTGACAGCGCGGCACTCCCTCAGCACTGACCCTCCGAAAGTGTGGTGTTCCCTCAGTACTGACCCTTCGACAGTGCGGCGCTCCCTCAGTACCAACCCTCCGACAGTGCGGTGCTCCCTCAGTACTGGTCCTCTGACAGTGTTGCACTCCCTCAGTACCGACCGTCCGACAGTGCGGCGCTCCCTCAGCACTGACCCTCTGACAGGGATGCGCTCCCTCAGTACTGGTCTTCTGACAGTGCGGCGCTCCCTCACTACCAACCCTCCGACAGTGCGGCAGTCCCTCAGCCCTGACCCCGTGACAGTGTGGCGTCCCCATAGCGCTGACCCTCTTGACAGTGTGGCGCTCCCTCAGCTCTGACCCTCCGACAGTGTGGCGCTCCCTCAGTACTGACCCTCCGACAGTGCGGCGCTCCCTCAGCGCTGACCCTCAGACAGTGCTGCACTCCCTCAGCACTGACCCTCCGACAGCGCGGCGCTCCCTCAGCACTGACCCTCCGACAGTGCGGCGCTCCCTCAGCACTGACCCTCCGACAGTGCGGCGTTCCCTCAGCACTGACCCTCCGACAGTGCGGCGTTCCCTCAGTACTGACCCTCTGACAGTGCGGCACTCCCTCAGCGCTGACCCTCCGACAGTGCGGCGCTCCCTCAGCACTGACCCTCTGACAGGGATGCGCTCCCTCAGTACTGGTCTTCTGACAGTGCGGCGCTCCCTCACTACCAACCCTCCGACAGTGCGGCACTCCCTCAGCCCTGACCCCGTGACAGTGTGGCGTCCCCATAGCGCTGACCCTCTTGACAGTGTGGCGCTCCCTCAGCTCTGACCCTCCGACAGTGTGGCGCTCCCTCAGTACTGACCCTCCGACAGTGCGGCGCTCCCTCAGCGCTGACCCTCAGACAGTGCTGCACTCCCTCAGCACTGACCCTCCGACAGCGCGGCGCTCCCTCAGCGCTGACCCTCCGACAGTGCGGCGCTCCCTCAGCGCTGACCCTCCGACAGTGCGGCGCTCCCTCAGCACTGACCCTCCGACAGTGCGGCGTTCCCTCAGCACTGACCCTCCGACAGTGCGGCGCTCCCTCAGCGCTGACCTTCCGACAGTGCGGCGCTCCCTCAGCACTGACCCTCCGACAGTGCGGCACTCCCTCAGCACTGACCCTCCGACAGTGCGGCGTTCCCTCAGCACTGACCCTCCGACAGTGCGGCGTTCCCTCAGTACTGACCCTCTGACAGTGCGGCGCTCCCTCAGCGCTTACCCTCCGACAGTGCGGCGCTCCCTCAGCACTGACCCGCCGACGGTGCGGCGCTCCCTCAGCGCTTACCCTCCGACAGTGCAGCGCTCCCTCAGCACTGACCCGCCGACGGTGCGGCGCTCCCTCAGCACTGACCCGCCGACGGTGCGGCACCCTGTGAGTGTGGTTGCGAGTTGCGGTTTTGGGGTGGTTGGGCCTGTTTCAGTATCTCCAGGTGACCCTCAGGCTGGGAGGTGAGAGTTGTGCTGCTGAGCTGTGGATGACGTGTTATGATGTTCCCCTGCGGGCTGGCACTCAGTAAACTTCGGGGAATGTGGAAGGAAATGAAACGTAAAATTGCTGATTGGTCAGACGTCACTCTGCTCGCCTGCTGTGCTGGAAAGTGAAATCTGTGCCTGGTACAGATTCACTAACGGAAGGTCTCTGACTCTGAATTCCTCTTTCTGTCCCCTCCCTGCTGCAGGGACGTGGTGCTGACTGATGGCAGTCGGGCAAGTGCCGCTTCTGTGGCTAGTACAGCGATCGCAGCTGCCCAGTGGGCCGTCAACCAGGTGAGTGAGGGAGCCTGCAGCTTGGTGGGAGGCAGGCCAGCGAGAGGGCGGTGTACCTGAGTGCTTTTCCACAGGGAATCACGGCGGGTGAGAGGGCTCATCTCCCCCAGAACACAGGACCGCTCAGCCCATCGAGGCTGCTGCACCATTCAGTGCGATCGTGGCTGATCTTGGGCTTCAACTCCCACTTACCTACCCATCCCCCATATCCCTCGGTTCCCTGGGAGAGACCAAAAATCTGCCCGTCCCGGCCTTAAGCGTCTTCAATGATGGAGCATCCGCAACTCCCTGGGGGAGAGTTGTAATGATTCACAACCCTGCGAGTGAAGAAACTTCTCCTCATCTCAGTCCGAAACAATCGGCCCCTTATCCTGAGACTGTGCCCCCCCAACCCCCGTGTTTTAGATCCCCCCCGAGCAGGGGAAACAATCTCTCTGCACCCACCCTGTCAAACCCCTTCAGAATCTCGTCCGTCTCAATGCGATCGCCTCTCATTCTGCTAAACTCCAGAGAACATCGGCCCAGTTTACTCAGCCTCTCATCGTAGGACAACCTCCCCCCTCATCCCAGAGACCAATCGAGTAAACCTTCACTGTACCCGCCTCCAATGCGACTCTATCCTTCCTTAAACGTGGAGACCAAAACTGCGCACAGTTATTCCAGATGTCGTCTCACCAGAACCCTGTACAACTATAGCCAGACCCCTTCCGTGTATAAAAGCAAAATGGTGCGGGTGCTGGAAATTTGAAAGAATTTGAAGAAGAGTCACACGGACTCGAAACGTTAACTCTTGTTTCTCTCTCTCCACGGATGCTGCCCAGAGCTGCTGAGTCTTTCCCAGCGCTTTCTGTCTCTTTATCCTTGTGCTCCAGTCCCCTCGCAATAAAGACCGACATGCGATTTCCCTTCCTAATCGCTCGCTGTACCTGTGCGGGCTAACTGGCTGCGTTCCTTTGCACGAGCTCGCCCAAGTCTCTCTGAGCATCAGCGCTTCCAAGTGCGTCCACGCTCCCGTGTTTACTCCCCAGCCCCACCCCACGCATTGAGCGGAATGATTGCTGGGATGAGGGACCCCTCCTGTGAAGAGGGGTCAAGTAGAACAGGCCTTTGTTCCCTGGAGTTTAGAGGAGTTGAGACGTGATCTCATTGAAACACGCAAAATTCTTAAGGGGTCAACAAGGTGGACGCTGAGAGGGTGTATTTTCCCCTCCTCGTGGAATAAAGAAGACAGGGGAGGGGGCGGAGGGTTCACAGTCTAGGGATAAGGGGTCAGCCATTTTGGACTGAGATGAGGAGAAATCCCTTCACCGAAAGGGTGAGAATCTTTTTGGAATTCTCGACCCCCAGAGGAGGCTCAGCCGTCGAGTGCATTTGAGACCGGGATCCGGTGGATTTTCGGACGCTGAGGGGAGCCAAGGGACAGGGGCGAGAGAGAGGAGCCGAGGTGGGGGCGGGGGGGTGGGGGGGCGGTGGTGGTCAGGCTCATGGGGCTGAAGGGCCTCCTGCCCCGGTTTCCAGCCTGGCTTGTGGAAGTCTCCCCTCGCGGCGTTGGGCTCTGTCGAGACGGGCGGGAAGGTGGGCCCCAGGTCCCTGCGAACGGACCGGAGTGTGCAAAGCCAAGGGATCCAGTCGGTGGCCGTTCCTGTCGGCTGCGCGTTAACCGCACCGTAAATCAGCGAGCGCTCACCGTCAGGCAGACAAAATGGCTGGGGGGGTGGGGTGGGCTGGCTTTCCAAGAGCGGCAGAATGCCTCCGAAGCACAATGAGGGGAAAGAGTGACAGGGAAATGGTGGTGCAGGGAACAAGTGACATGACTGTCATCGGTCATGAGCGATTAAGCTCCATCTTCAGTGGCTGCTGGAGGCACACGTTAACAATGGTGCCGATCAATAAGAACCAGTACCACCTGTACTTCGAGGGGTTTGCATTGATATAACGCCCTTGGTCGCTTCCTGAAGAGCTCTGCAGCCAATCCTGTATGTCTCACTGTTGTAATGCAGGAAACGCAGCAGCTAATTTGCACACAGCAAGCTCCCGCAGAATCACACAGTGCAGAAGAGGCCCTTCGGCCCATTGAGTCTGCACCGACACGTGAGAAACACCTGACCTACCTACCTAACCCCATTGACCAGCACTTGGCCCCATAGCCTTGAATGTTATGACGTGTCAAGTGCTCATCCAGGTACTTTTTAAAGGATGTGAGGCAACCTGCCTCCACCAACCCTCCCAGGCAGCGCATTCCAGACCGTCACCACCCTCTGGGTAAAAAAGTTTTTCCTCACATCCCCCCCTAAACCTCCTGCCCCTCACCTTGAAATTATGTCCCCTTGTGACTAACCCTTCAACTAAGGGGAACAGCTGCTCTCTATCCACCCTGTCCATGCCCCTCATAATCTTGTACACCTCGATCAGGTCGCCCCCTCAGTCTTCTCTGCTCCAACGAAAACAACCCGAGTCTATCCAACCTCTATTCATAACTTAAATGTTTCATCACAGGCAACATCCTGGTGAATCTCCTCTGCACCCCGTCCAGTGCAATCACATCCTTCCTATAATGTGGCGACCAGAACTGCACATAGTACTCCAGCTGTGGCCTCACCAAGGTTCTATACAACTCCAACATGATCTCCCTACTTTTGCAATCTATGCCTCAATTGATAAAGGCAAGCGTCCCATATGCCTTTTTCACCACCCCCACTAACGTGCCCCTCCGCCTTCAGAGATCTATGGACACACACGCCAAGGTCCCTTTGTTCCTCAGAACTTCCTAGTGCCATGCCGTTCATTGAATACTTCCTTGTCAAATTACTCCTTCCAAAGTGTATCACCTCACACTTTCCAGGGTTAAATTCCATCTGCCACTTATCTGCCCATTTGACCATCCCATCTATATCTTCCTGTAGCCCAAGACACTCAGCCTCACTGTTAACCACCCGCCCAATCTTTGTGTCATCCCACAAACAGCGACGTGAGGAATGATCTAAGAACCCGACGAGTAGAAGCAGGAGTTGATTTTTTAAAATTCATTCACGGGATGTGGGCATCGCTGGCTTAGGCCAGCATTTATTGCCCATCCCTAACTGCCCTTGTCCAGAGGGCATTTAAGAGTCAGCCACACGGCTGTGGGCCTGGAGTCACGTGTAGGGCCAGACCGGGTACAGACGGCAGATTTCCCTCCCTGACGGACTTACGTGGCCACTGACCGTTTGTTTGTTTGAATCCGTTTCCTGTGATTTTGGTTGAGGGATAAATATTGGCCCCAGGACGGCGGTGAGACTCCACGACCCCCCTGCCCCACATACATCCCACACCACCCCCAACAGTGGCTGTGGGATCTCTTGCGTTCCCCCCCCACCCCCCGAGGGGGCAGACGGGGCCCACAGCTTAACGCCTGGTCCCAGAGACGGCGCGGTGCTCCCTGGCGTCAGCCGAGGTGTTCGTGCCCAGGGTTGTGGAGCGCGCGAAGACGCTGCTGAGCACGGAATTGGACTGGTGTCCGGCGTCCCTGCCACTCGCTGTGCGTGCGTGAGGCACCGGACGCTGGCCCTGACTGTATAACCCAGCACCCCACGCCCCGGCGGACAGGCGGGCGGGTGGGCAGGGGGGTGGTGGGGGCTCCCTTCGGTGAGAACCGGAGAGATCTCGTAAAGTGGCACCTGACATGAGTCAAGTTGTTGAAGACCATCGACGTTCTTGTTTTTTTTTTTAAAAATGCGTTTCCAGGCTGTGGTTACTCTGACCTTTGTCCCCTGACCTCCGCAGAGTTCAGATTCAGATAGCCAAAGCGCATGGTTAAACCAGGATGGGCAGGGAGACTACCCGTACTACCAACAGCAGAGCGGTCCGGACGATGGGTACCAGCGACAGTACTCCCAGGTCAGTAAGTGGCTGACTGAGGCCGGCTCCAGGGGCTTCCTCAGCTGCTTCACAGGGTGGGGAGTGGGTTTGTGGGGGGGCGGTAGGGGATGGTTCAATGCGTCGCACGTTGATCCTCTCATCATCTCACAGACATGGAACAAAATGCCAATCCTGTAGAAACAGAAGAGACCATTCAGCCCCCTCCTCGAGCCTGTTACACAGGAACAGGAGGAGGCCATTCAGCCCCCTCCTCGAGCCTGTTACACAGGAACAGGAGGAGACCATTCAGCCCCCCCTCTCGAGCCTGTTACACAGGAACAGGAGGAGGCCATTCAGCCCCCTCCTCGAGCCTGTTACACAGGAACAGGAGGAGGCCATTCAGTCCCTCTCCAGCCTGTTACACAGGAACAGGAGGAGGCCCATTCAGCCCCTCGAGCCTGTTACACAGGAACAGCACGAGGCCATTCAGTCCCTCTTGATCCTGTTACACAGGAACAGGAGGAGGCCATTCAGTCCCTCTCGAGCCTGTTATACAGGAACAGGAGGAGGCCATTCAGTCCCTCTTGAACCTGTTACACAGGAACAGGAGGAGGCCATTCAGTCCCTCTTGAACCTGTTACACAGGAACAGGAGGAGGCCATTCAGCCCCTCTCCAGCCTGTCACACAGGAACAGGACGAGGCCATTCAGCCCCTCTCGAGCTTGTTACACAGGAACAGGAGGAGGCCATTCAGCCCCTCTCGAGCTTGTTACACAGGAACAGGAGGAGGCCATTCAGCCCCTCGAGCCTGCCATCCCTGAATGATCTGTGTCTTAACTTTTTCATTTTGACCCCTCGTCCTGGACTGTCCCACCGGAGGAAACATGACCCCGGCCGGAGTGTTTGGCGAAACATGTCGATTTGATCCCCTGTTGTGGATGGTTCTAAACCCCTTTCCTCATCCCCTCACCCCCTCCCTTCAGCCCCATTCCTGACGCTAATATCCTGTTTTACCTGGGCAGGGATGTCACCAGTACTCCCAGGATTACCAGCGGAGCTCGGAACAGCAGCAGAAGAGCACTGGGCGAGCGGCACCGCCAACGACATACGAGGCGCCCCCCACCACAGCAGGTCAGTCAGGGTCATCGCTGTGGCACGGCTGCAACTCCTCCAGGCTACGTTTCATCTCACACTCCTTACTTGGCCGACACGGTGCTCTGGATGTAGACGGCGCTTTGTTAGCCCCTCGGTGGGTGTGGGGGGAGGGGGTGATGCAGCTACATGGGAACTCCTGCCCCACCTCGATCCCATCCAGGTCACAGGCCACCCTGACTTGCCAATGCATTGTCTGTTCCTTCGCTGTCGCTGGTTCAAAATCCATGCTGTACCTGCCCTGGGAGTGTTTGATGGGGACAGTGTAGAGGGAGCTTTACTCTGTATCTAACCCCGTGCTGTACCTGCCCTGGGAGTGTTTGATGGGGACAGTGTAGAGGGAGCTTTACTCTGTATCTAACCCCGTGCTGTACCTGTCCTGGGAGTGTTTGATGGGGACGGTGTAGAGGGAGCTTTACTCTGTATCTAACCCCGTGCTGTACCTGCCCTGGGAGTGTTTGATGGGGACGGTGTAGAGGGAGCTTTACTCTGTATCTAACCCCGTGCTGTACCTGCCCTGGGAGTGTTTGATGGGGACAGTGTAGAGGGAGCTTTACTCTGTATCTAACCCCGTGCTGTACCTGTCCTGGGAGTGTTTGATGGGGACGGTGTAGAGGGAGCTTTACTCTGTATCTAACCCCGTGCTGTACCTGTCCTGGGAGTGTTTGATGGGGACGGTGTAGAGGGAGCTTTACTCTATCTAACCCTGTGCTGTCCTTGTCCTGGGAGTGTTTGATGGGGACGGTGTAGGGGGAGCTTTACACTGTATCTAACCCCGTGCTGTACTGTCCTGGGAGTGTTTGATGGGGACGGTGTAGAGGGAGCTTTAAGCTGTATCTAACCCCGTGCTGTACCTGTCCTGGGAGTGTTTGATGGGGACGGTGTAGAGGGAGCTTTACTCTGTATCTAACCCCGTGCTGTACCTGTCCTGGGAGTGTTTGATGGGGACGGTGTAGAGGGAGCTTTACTCTGTATCTAACCCCGTGCTGTACCTGTCCTGGGAGTATTTGATGGGGACGGTGTAGAGGGAGCTTTACTCTGTATCTAACCCTGTGCTGTACCTGTCCTGGGAGTGTTTGATGGGGACGGTGTAGAGGGAGCTTTACTCTGTATCTAACCCCGTGCTGTACCTGTCCTGGGAGTGTTTGATGGGGACGGTGTAGAGGGAGCTTTACTCTGTATCTAACCCCGTGCTGTACCTGTCCTGGGAGTGTTTGATGGGGACGGTGTAGAGGGAGCTTTACTCTGTATCTAACCCCATGCTGTACCTGTCCTGGGAGTATTTGATGGGGACGGTGTAGAGGGAGCTTTACTCTGTATCTAACCCTGTGCTGTACCTGTCCTGGGAGTGTTTGATGGGGACGGTGTAGAGGGAGCTTTACTCTGTATCTAACCCCGTGCTGTACCTGTCCTGGGAGTGTTTGATGGGGACGGTGTAGAGGGAGCTTTACTCTGTATCTAACCCCGTGCTGTACCTGTCCTGGGAGTGTTTGATGGGGACGGTGTAGAGGGAGCTTTACTCTGTATCTAACCCCATGCTGTACCTGTCCTGGGAGTATTTGATGGGGACGGTGTAGAGGGAGCTTTACTCTGTATCTAACCCCGTGCTGTACCTGTCCTGGGAGTGTTTGATGGGGACGGTGTAGAGGAAGCTTTACTCTGTATTTAACCCCGTGCGGTACCTGTCCTGGGAGTGTTTGATGGGGACGGTGTAGAGGGAGCTTTACTCTGTATCTAACCCCGTGCTGTCCCTGTCCTGGGAGTGTTTGATGGGGACGGTGTAGAGGGAGCTTTACTCTGTATCTAACCCCGTGCTGTACCTGTCCTGGGAGTGTTTGATGGGGACGGTGTAAAGGGAGCTTTACTCTGTATCTAACCCTGTGCTGTACCTGTCCTGCGAGTGTTTGATGGGGACTGTGTAGAGGGAGCTTTACTCTGTATCTAACCCCGTGCTGTACCTGTCCTGGGAGTGTTTGATGGGGACGGTGTAGAGGGAGCTTTACTCTGTATCTAACCCCGTGCTGAACCTGTCCTGGGAGTGTTTGGTGGTGATCAGTTCGTTCTTGCACCAACAGAAACGTCTTCGGAGCCAGGAATTCCTGGGGTCGATCCCATCACAAGTCCACTGCCATACCCGCAGTCAGTTCAGACGCAAGCTGCTCCCCAGTTGTACCAGAAGTCAGACAGCACCTCATCAGACAGCACGCAGGTATGGTGCTGTGCCCGAGGACTCCATGTTAACGGGATGGGAGTGTTGGAGGTTTTATTTGTGCCTCAGCATCAGAGGGTCTGTAGTTCCAAGTCCCAAGACTGATGCTTCCAGTGCCATGTTTGGGGAGCGCTGCACTGTCGGAGGATCAGTGTTGAGGGAGCGCTGCACTGTTGGAGGGTCAGTGTTCAGGGAGCGTCACACTGTCGGAGGTTCAGTGCTGGGGGTGCGCCACACTGTCGGAAGGTCAGTGCTGAGGGAGCGCCGCACTGTTGGAGGGTCAGTACTGAGGGAGCGCCGCACTGTCGGAGGGTCAGTGCTGAGGGAGCGCCGCACTGTCGGAGGGTCGGCGCTGAGGGAGCGCCGCACTGTCGGAGGGTCGGCGCTGAGGGAGCACCGCACTGTCGGAGGGTCGGCGCTGAGGGAGCGCCACGCTGTCGGAGGGTCGGCGCTGAGGGAGCGTCGCACTGTCAGAGGGTCGGCGCTGAGAGAAGGCCGCACTGTCGGAGGGTCGGCGCTGAGGGAGCGCCGCACTGTCGGAGGGTCAGTGCCGAGGGAGCGCCGCGCTGTCGGAGGGTCGGCGCTGAGGGAGCGCCGCACTGTCGGAGGGTCAGTGCTGAGGGAGCGCCGCACTGTCGGAGGGTCAGTGCTGAGGGAGCGCCGCACTGTCGGAGGGTCAGTGCTGAGGGAGCGCCGCACTGTCGGAGGGTCAGTGCTGAGGGAGCGCCGCACTGTCGGAGGGTCAGCGCTGAGGGAGCGCCGCACTGTCGGAGGGTCAGTGCTGAGGGAGTGCCGCGCTGTCGGAGGGTCAGTGCTGAGGGAGTGCCGCACTGTCGGAGGGTCAGTGCTGAGGGAGTGCCGCACTGTCGGAGGGTCAGTGCTGAGGGAGCGCCACACTGTCGGAGGGTCGGTGCTGAGGGAGCGCCGCACTGTCGGAGGGCCAAAGAAAGGTGTAAAGACAATCCCATCAATGACAGGCCGGTCAGTTTAACTGCAGTGGTGGAGAAGCTTTTGGAAACGATGAAAGTCACATGGAGGAATGCGGGTTAAGTAAGGAAAGCTGGCGTGGATTTGTTCAGTGGAAATCACGTTTCACTGTCCTGCTGGAGTTTTTTGATCAATTAACAGAGAGGCTTGATGATGGCAATGCTGTTGACGTGAGTCACAGAATGGTTACAGCCATTCGGCCCATCGTGTCCGCACCGGCTCCAAATGAGCACTTCACCAGCTGCCATTCTCCCCATCACCCTGCACATTCTTCCTTTTCAGATAACAGCCCAGTTCCCTGTTGAAAGCTTTTTGGACATGAAATTAGCTGAGTGACAGGAAACAGAGAGTCGTGGTGAGCAGTTATTTCTCAGGCCAGAGCCAGCTTTGCAGTGGGGTTCCCCGTAGGTCAACAGAAGAGTCGTACGGACTCGAAACGTTAACTGTGTTCCTCTCTGCAGATGCTGCCAGACCTGCTGAATTCATATAAGATACTGGTTCAGCCTCAGCTGGAGTATTGTGTCCAGTTCTGGGCTCTGCACTTTAGGAAGGATGTGAAGGCTTTACAGAGAGAGGGAGAGAGAGAAAGTGCGGAAAAGATGCACGAGAATGGTTCCAGGGATGAGGGTACTTCAGTTCCGTGGACAGATAAGAGAAGTTGGGACTGTTCTCCTTGGAGAAGAGAAGGTTGAGAGGAGATTTGATCGAGGTGGTATTCAAAATCACGAGGGTCTCTGGGACAGAGTAGATGGGGAGAAACTGTTCCCATTGGTGGAAGGATCGAGAACCAGAGGGATGCGGATTTAAGGCGATCGGCAATAGAAGCAACGGAGACGCGAGGAGAAACTTTTTCACGCAGCGAGTGGTTAGGATCTGGAATGCGCTGCCTGGGAGTGTGGGGGAGGCAGGGTCCATCGAGGCTTTCCAAAGGGGGAATTGGATCGTTGTTTTAAGAGGAAGAATGTGCAGGGTTTCGGGGAGAAGGCAAAGTGGCACCAGGCGAATTGCTCCTTCAGCGAGACAGCATAAGATACGAGGGGCTGAACGGTCTCCTGTGCTGTAAACATTCTGTGCCAGTGCCAAGGGAGCACTGAAGTGTCGGAGGGGGTCATCATTGCTGTCTGATCCGGCAACACCCTTAATCATCTCGAATCGATCCCCCCTTCGATCTCCTTTACCCCCCCCCCCACCCGTGTGGAAGCCGCTCTTCCAGATATGAACCCCGCCTCTCCCGCCGCTCCGCTTACGTGTTTGTACCTGTTGAGACCCCGCAGATCTCACGGCCTCCGGTGACCCAGAAGGTGGAGATCGTGGCTGAGCCGCAGCTCAACATCGGCCAGGGATCGGCGGCAGGCAGCAGCGCCCAGCCTTCCTCGAGCTCCGGCGCGGGCACGCAGGACTACACCCAGTACCGTGAGTATCGTACGTACCGCCGCCGCTTTGGGGGTAGGGACGCACTGGCCTCGGAGAGCGGGGTGGGGAGGAGAGGGGGTTCCGCGCGCGCACCTTCCCCTTCCCGTGATGGGGTGGGGAGGGGGCGAGTGTCCAAAATTGACTGGAGTTCCCTCGGGCGTGGGCAGGCGTCTGGTCCGATCCCTGAGCTCGGGCCTCGACCCATCCGGTGCTCACCGGGAGTATCAGGGACGGTGTGAGTGACCGTGGAGGGACTGTAGCCCAGCGAGACGAGGGGCGTGGGGGGTGGTGAGGGCGGGTGGGGGCTGGTGAGCAGCATTTCAATTGAGTTATACAATAAAGTAGCAGTGCACTGAACCCCTCTCTCCTCTCCAGCCGTCCCAGACGTCTCCACCTATCAATACGACGAGATGTCGGGGTATTACTACGACCCGCAGACTGGACTCTACTACGACCCCAACTCGCAGGTAAGGCGGGACTTCTCGTCTCGAACCGTTTCGGGCAAGCGGGGTGGGGGGGGTCGGGGGGTGGGGTGGGTTGGAGGTGGGGGAGGTTGGGGAAGGCGGTGGGACCCTCGGCGTAGAGGAACATAGAAAACTAGCATGCGGGAAAGGACCCTCGAGCCCGCCCCACACCAGGGCAGCAGCATTGCCACGGGACCCCCCCCCCCAATCGAGCTGAGTATCTGAGCGTCTGCTCACCCGCCTGGTCTCCCAGGACGGTGCTCGAGGGCTCCCTCCGTGGCCTGGCAGCCGGCCCGTAGCGTGGGGCCGAGGCAGCGGATTACCTTCCCCTCCCATTCACCGTGTAAGCGGCGTTGGGTTAACAGCCTTAAATTAAGCCGAGTCTGTTTGGCCAATGATACAGCGCAGGAGGAGGCCATTCGGCCCATCGTGCTTGTGCTGGCTCTTTTGAAAGAGCTATTCCATTAACCCCCTGCTCTTTTCCACCCCCCCCACATAGCCCTGCAAATTTACCCCCTTCATGTATTTATCTAATTTCCCCCCCTTTGCGAGCGTGAATCTGCTTCCGCGCCCTTCCAGGCCGTGCGTTCCAGATCACAACAACTCGCTGGGTCAGAAACATTCTCCTCATCTCCCCCTCCCCCCCCTCTGGATCTTTTACCGATTCTCTTCAATCTGTGTCCCCCTCCCTCCCTCTGGTTACCGACCCTCCCACCACTGGAAACAGTTTCTCCTTATTCACTCGATCCAAACCCCCCCCTCGTGATTCTGAACGCCTCGATTCAATCTCCCCCCCTTAACCTTCTCCACTCTAAGGAGAACAATCCCAGCTCCTCTACATGAACTGACCATCCCCTCATCCCTGGGAACCGTCCTGGTAAATCTCCCTCCCTCCGCACCCTCTCCGAGGCCCTCGATGTCCTTCCTAAAGCGCGGGGCCCGGATCTGGACCCGATCCTCCAGCTGGGACCTAAGCAGCGAGTTGTAAAGGTTTGGCTGACATACGTCGCCCCCATTGTCTGAACGCACTTCTCCAAACTGAAGTGAACCATCCCTGGGATGGAAGACAAAAACAAAATTACCTGGAAAAACTCAGCAGGTCTGGCAGCATCGGCGGAGAAGAAAAGAGTTGAAAAGAGTTTTTCTTCTCCGCCGATGCTGCCAGACCTGCTGAGTTTTTCCAGGTAATTTTGTTTTGGATTTCCAGCATCCGCAGTAGTTTTTTGTGTTCATCCCTGGGATGGTCCTGCTTAACACAGCAAGGACCCAGCTTCCACACCATCGGGCCTGTCATGTCAAAGCCAGGGATTGAACATCTGGGTCGGGGCTGGAACCGGTCCCCTTCTGTGCAATACCGAGCCATGTACGTGCCGAGCCACTTGATCGAGGCCGTTAAAATGATGACAGGGTTTCGATAGTGTCGACGTAGAGAATACTTGTGTTTGTGTGGGGGTGGAGGAGGAGGGGAGACCAGAACTAGGAGCCATCGATATAAGACAGTCACTAATAAATCCAATCGGGGGGAATTCAGGAGAAACGTCTTTACCCAGAGAGTGCGGGGAGAATGTGGAACTCGCTCCCACAGGGAGGGGGTCGAGGTGAATCGTGTCCATGTGTTTAAGGAGGGGTGGGGAGGCTGGATAAACACATGCGGGAGAAAGGGATAGAAGGATAGGGGGAGATGGTGAGGTGGATGGGAGGAGGCTGGTGAGGGGCAGAAACACCAGCACGGACAGGCGACAGTTTTAAATCTCCCTCCCTGGCTTCCCCGTGCTGGCTGCGCTCCTGGGAGATTAGGGGTCTTCCGCAGCCAAATATCCCACCCCCCCCCACCCCCGGTTTTGCCACCTGTGCCCGGTGCTATGGACCCTCCCGGACCCCTCCAGCAGAGAGAGGTGCGAGTGGATCGCTGCACCTCACACCCCAACCCCCACCCCACACACACTCTCCCCATTACCCTCGGAGCGCATTTGTGACCCCACCAAGTGTAAGGCTTCCGGGTTAATGGCACTCTCTCTTGTGTATATATTTTCATGTGTAGTACTACTATAATGCACAGACGCAGCAGTACCTGTACTGGGATGGGGACAAGCAGACCTACCTCCCGGCCCCCGACCAGAGTGGAGACGCTGCCAAGGACCTGGGCTCGAAGGAGGGCAAGGAGAAGAAGGAGAAACCTAAGAACAAGACTGCCCAGCAGGTGAGAACCGGGCATGGGGGGGGTGGGGGGTGTGGGTGGGGTGTGGCTTTGAGGGCCCATACAGTCTCATTCCCCGCCCCCAACCATCCCACAGAGTCTTGCCGGCCTCGTGTACACGTCTTCCTGGTGAGAATATCTGGGAGAGTCATCGTTCTGGATCGATTCGTGATTTTCCCATGTCTTGCTTTAGACTCGGGATCTGAAGTTTGGGGCGCGGGGGTGGGGGGGATGTTATCGGGGTCACCTGTGTCCCGGGGTCGGGAGACGTAGGGAATCAGACGCTTCCCTGCGCGCACCTGCATCCCGCATTGTGATTCGGTCCCCAGACAACCCTTGGTGGCAGATTAAGCGGGCGACCTAATCGAGGGGTTTAAGATGAGTAAAGGATTCGATGGGGGGTCGATTAAAGGCGAACTGTTTCCTCTGGGGGTGCAGGGGTGGTGGTTGCGGGCTGTGGGGAACCCAGAACGAGGGGGCGGAACCTTAAACTGAGAGCCAGGCCGTTCAGCGGGGGGATGTCAGGAAGCTCATCTTCACACAAAGGGGAGCAGGAATCGGGATCTCTCTCTTCCCCCCACCACCCCCCTAAAAGCTGTCAAGCCTGCAGGGGTAAATTATTGAAAATATCAAGACTGAGATTGAGAGATTTTTGTCGGGTAAGGGGATTAAGGGTTACGGAACGGAGACTGGTCGATGGAGTTAAGGTACGGATCAGCCATGATCTAACTGGACGGCAGAGCAGGGTCTCCTCCTGTTCCTGTGTAACAGGCTCAAGAAGGGGCTGAATGGCCTCCCCCTGTTTCTGTGTAACTGGCTCGAGAGGGGCTGAATGGCCTCCTCCTGTTCCTGTGTAACAGGCTCGAGAGGGGCTGAATGGCCTCCCCCTGTTTCTGTGTGACTGGCTCGAGAGGGGCTGAATGGCCTCCTCCTGTTCCTGTGTAACAGGCTCCAGAGGGGCTGAATGGCCTCCTCCTGTTCCTGTGTAACAGGCTCGAGGCAACGTTAGGGCCTATCACAGCGGACAGCCTGGGACTGGATTTAAATGGAGGAGACTTGGAGGTGGGGGGATTCCCCAATTAATAAGCTTCTGTACGCAAGGGAGATCCCACGATACAGACAGATGGTGGAAGAATCAGTAACACAGTTAACACCTCGTGTATTAGAACCTTAAAATCACACGGGAACAGGAGGAGGCCATTCAGCCCATCGCGCCTGTGCTACGATCTATCCAATTAGTCCCTCTTTCCCCCCCAGCCCGTGAATTTTTCCCCTTCGAATATTTCTCCAATTCCCCCTTTTGAACGTTCCTATTGAATCTGCTTCCACCGCCCTTTCAGGCAGCGCCTTCCAGATCAATGGATATTTTTCGGGCTGGAGGAAGGTTTGTGGTGGAGTTCCCCAGGGGTCGGTATTGGGACCCTTGCTTTTCCTGATTATATATTAACGATCTAGATCTTGGTGTGCAGGGGACAATTTCAAAGTTTGCGGATGATACAAAGCTTGGGAGTGTTGTGAACTGTGAGGAGGACGGTGTGGAACTTCAAGAGGACATAGACAAGTGGGTGGAGTGGGCAGATAGGTGGCAGATGGAGTTCAGTGCGGAGAAGTGTGAGGTGATGCATTTTGGTAGGAAGAACATGGACAGACAATATAAAATAAGGGGTGAAATTTTGAAGGGGGTGCAGGAGCAGAGAGACCTGGGTGTATATGTGCATAGATCGTTGAAGGTGGCAGGACAGGTGGAGAGAGCGGTTAATAAAGCAGATAGTATCCTGGGCTTTATTAATAGGGACATAGAGTACAAGAGCAGGGAGGTTATGCTGAATTTATATAAGACACTCGGTTAGACCTCAGCTCTGGGCACCACATTATAGGAAGGATGTGAACACATTGGAGAGAGAGCAGAAGAGGTTTACAAGAATGGTTCCAGGGATGAGAAACTTCAGCTATGAGGATAGATTGGGGAGGTTGGGACTGTTCTCCTTGGAGAGGAGAAGGCTGGGAGGAGATTTGATAGAGATGTTCAAAACCGTGAGGGGGCTGGACAGAGTAGATCGGGAGAAGCTGTTCCCACTTGTAAAAGGATCAAGAACGAGAGGGGCACAGATTGAAAGTGATTTGCGAAGGAAGCAAGTGTGAGGTGAGAAATAAACTTTTTCACACAGCGAGTGGTTTGGGGTCTGGAATGCACGGCCTGGAAGTGTGGGGGAGGCAGGTTCAATCGAGGCTTTCAAGAGGGCAATTGGATGGTTATTTGAATAGAAACAATGTGCAGGGGTACGGGGAACAGGCAGGGCAATGGCACTAGGTCATAATGCTCATTCGGGAGAGCCGGCGCGGACATGATGGGCCGAATGGCTTCCTTCTGTGCCATTAAGATTCTGTGGGTCAGTGGCGTGGAGGGCGGGTTGGGGGGGTGCAGGGTGGGGGAGGGGGTTGCAGGGGGTGTTGGGGGAGGGGGTGGGGTGCGGGGAGGGGGGTGGGGAGGGGGTGGGGTGCAGGGTAGGGAGGGGGTGGGGTGCAGGGTGGGGGAGGGGGTTGGGGTTGGGGTGCAGGGCGGGGGAGGGGGTGGGGTGCGGGGAGGGGGATGGGGGAGGGGTGAGGGTTGGGGTGGGGAGGGGGTGGGGGGCAGGGCGGGGAGGGGGTGGGGGGCAGGGCGGGGGTGGGGTGCAGGGTGGGGGGTGGGGTGCAGGGTGGGGGAGGGGGTTGCAGGGCGGGTTGGGGGAGGGGGTGTGGTTGCAGGGTTGGGGA